>NC_073412.1:5062704-5265204 GCF_028641065.1 Leucoraja erinaceus | reverse complement strand
TTTTTTTTGTTTTAACTGTTTGAGGAAACTACACACCGCCTTGAATTTGTCCACGCACATGTGTTTCAGAAGGAACTGCAGATGGTGGAAAGATGTCCCCGCACATCTTTAACCCCACCGATTATCGTTGCATTCGGGGGACTGCGTTGGTGGTGAGAATTCATCTAATGTCAGCACTTACCGGGTAATTCATCAGCTGGAAGCGAGCAGCCGTTCTGTAGCCTGGTGGCCCATCTGATTGCAATCGGTGCTTTGATAGACTGCTCAGGAAGCGCCAGTTCCTTTGATGGTTTCTAGAAATGCGAAAAGGGAATGATTTGATTGAAATAATTGGGATTAGACATGAGGTCACCGGGTAGATTGGAGAGACAGATATCAGATAGAAACATAGAAACATAGGCAATAGGTGCAGGAGTAGGCCATTCGGCCCTTCGAGCCTGCACCGCCATTCAATATGATCGTGGCTGATCAACCAACTCAGTATCCCATCCCTGCCTTCTCTCCATACCCCCTGATCCCTTTAGCCACAAGGGCCACATCTAACTCCCTCTTAAATATAGCCAATGAACTGTGGCCTCAACTACCTTCTGTGTCAGAGAATTCCACAGATTCACCACTCTCTGTGTGGAAAATGATTTTCTCATCTTGGTCCTAAAATACTTCGCTCTTATCCTTAAACTGTGACCCCTTGTTCTGGACTTCTCCAACATCGGGAATAATCTTCCTGCATCTAGCCTGTCCAACCCCTTAAGAATTTTGTAAGTTTCTATAAGATCCCCCCTCAATGTTCTAAATTCTAGCGTGTACAAGCCGAGTCTATCCAGTCCATTTTGGTTCATTGCATGTTGCTATTCACTGGTAACCTTAGAGAACGAGCACACAAGCTGGAAAATGGTACAGTGAAAATTTAGAAACATAGAAACAAAGAAAAGAGCTGCAGGAGGAGGCCATTCGGCCCTTCGAGCCTGCACCACCATTCATTGTGATCATGGCTGATCGCCCCCTATCAATAACCCGTGCCTGTCTTCTCCCCATATCCCTTGACTCCACTAGCTCCTAGAGCTCTATCTAACTCTCTCTTAAATCCATCCATTGATTTTCGCCTCCACTGCCCTCTGTGGCAGGGAATTCCACAAATTCACAACTCTCTGGGTGAATTTCTCATCTCGGTCCTAAAATACTTCGCTCTTATCCTTAAACTGTGACCCCTAGTTCTGGTCTTCCCCAACATCGGGAATAATCTTCCTGCATCTGGGTGAAAACGTTTTTTCTCATCTCAGTCTTAAATGACCTCTCCTTTATTCTAAGACTGTGGCCCCTGTTTCTGGACTCGCCCAACATTGGGAATAATTTTCCTGCATCTAGCTTGTCCAGTCCTTTCATCATTGTATATGTTTCTATAAGATCCCACCTCATCCAACTAAATTCCAGTGAATACAAGCCTAGTCTTTTCAATCTTTCCTCATATGACAGTCCCGCCATCCCAGGGATCAATCTCATGAACCTACACTGCACTGCCTCAATCACAAGGATGTCTTTCCTCAAATTAGGGATGTCGTTATATCTCTTGACTTTTCATTCAGTAACAAGTTTCCAATGTGTCAGAATCATGGTGTCAGGCCGCACAGGAAACAGCCCCTTCACAGCAGTAAGTCATCGTCAAGCATTAAGCACACACTTACACCAATCCCACAAGATTCCCATTTTACTCTCTCTGCATTTCATCAACTCTCCCCGGACTCCTGTACACTCCAGGCACTTCACATCGGCCGATTATCCCGCCAACCAGCTCGTGGTAGGCAAGCGTGGTCAAAGCAGTCACAGATTCAGATTCAGATTCAGATTCAGATTCAATTTTAATTGTCATTGTCAGTGTACAGTACAGAGACAACGAAATGCATTTAGCATCTCCCTGGAAGAGCGACATAGCAAATGATTTGAATAAATAATAATAAGTGTCCGGGGGGGTGGTGATTGGCAGTCACCGAGGTACGTTGTTGAGTAGAGAGCCGCCGGAAAGAAGCTGTTCCTCGACCTGCTGGTTCGGCAACGGAGAGACCTGTAGCGCCTCCCGGATGGTAGGAGGGTAAACAGTCCATGGTTGGGGTGAGAGCAGTCCTTGGCGATGCTGAGCGCCCTCCGCAGACAGCGCTTGCTTTAGACAGACTCAATGGAGGGGAGCGAGGAACCGGTGATGCGTTGGGCAATTTTCACCACCCTCTGCAATGCCTTCCGGTCGGAGACAGAGCAGTTGACATGCCATACTGTGATGCAGTTGGTAAGGATGCTCTCGATGGTGCAGCGGTAGAAGTTCACCAGGATCTGAGGAGATAGATGGACCTTCTTCAGTCTCCTCAGGATGAAGAGACGCTGGTGAGCATTCTTGATCAGAGTTGAGGTAATGTGGGTCCAAGAGAGGTCATCGGAGATGTTGACTCCCAGGAACCTGAAGCTAGAAACACGTTCCACCTCCGTCCCATTAATGTGGATGGGGGTGTGCGTGCAGCCACAGGAAGAAGGTGTAATCTGCACACGGACAGTGTCCGGAGGTGGGAATCGAACCAGAGGTCACTGGAGCTGTGGGCTGTGGGCAGCCGCCCCACTCTGACATTGCCCCAAGCCTTGCTGAGCCGGGCAGTAACCAGAACAACTTTGCAGCAATGCCATACAGTAAGCCATCAACTGAAACGTAACAGCTGGAGCAAGCTATTCATTTCCTATCTGTCACAGTGAATATGTAACAGTAGCCTGCTTGCTCCTTATTGTAGCTCTTAAACTCGCTCTCAGAAAAACCTATCAATCTCACTTAAGACACTTTCTTCTGGGTGCTGTCTCCAATCTCAAAAGCTTTCATGGGAGAGCAAGCTTGAGATCATCACTCCTCTCGAGAAAAGGGCTTCTTGAGCAGTCCAATTCTAACTGCCAGGTTGCAGGATCATAGGTAGTTGAGGTAAAGAACAAAGCCATACGTCCCATTGTGTTCAAGTCAGCCATCTTTGTCTTACCCTACTTCGTCGAATCAGAGAGTCGTACCGCACACCAACAGGCCCAGTGGCAGCATAGAAACAAAGAAACATAGAAAATAGGCCCATTCGGCCATTCGAGCCTGCACCGCCATTCAATATGATCATGGCTGATCATCCAACACAGTATCCTGTACCTGCCTTCTCTCCATACCCTTTAGCCACAAGGGCCACATCTAACTCCCTCTTAAATATAGCCAATGAACTGTGGCCTCAACCACCTTCTGTGGCAGAGAATTCCACAGATTCACCACTCTCTGTGTGAAAAATGTTTTCCTCATCTCGGTCCTAAAAGATTTCCCCCTTCTCCTTAAACTGTGTGACCCCTTGTTCTGGACTTCCCCAACATCGGGAACAATCTTCCTGCATCTAGCCTGTCCAACCCGTTAAGCAGAGTAGCGCGGCTGATAGGGACACAAGTTTGATCCTGTCCTCGGGTGCTGTCTCTGTGGAGTTTGCACTTTCTTCCCATAATCGCATGAGTTCCATCCAACGGTTTCCTCCCACATCCCAAAGGCGTGCGGTTTTGTAGGTTAATTGGGCTCTGTAAATTGCCCCTCGTGCGCAGGGAGTGGATGAGAAAGTGGGGTATCATAGAACTAGTGTACAGGTGATCGCTGGCCACCATGGACTCAGTGGGCCAAAGGGCCTTTTTCCATGCTGCACCTCCAACAAATCTACAAGTCCATGCCACCCACTAGGCACACCGACACAAATCCTATTTTGTTTCCATCAAGTTTAGTTTAGTTTAGTTTCATTCATTCTCACATCGCTACAATGTTTTCATCCCCTAATTTGAGGAAGGACATTCTTGCTATTGAGGGAGTGCAGCGTAGGTTCACCAGGTTAATTCCCGGGATGGCGGGACTGTCATATGCTGAGAGAATGGAGCAGCTGGGCTTGTACACTCTGGAGTTTAGAAGGATGAGAGGATATCTCATTGAAACATATAAGATTTGGACATGCTAGAGGCAGGAAACATGTTCCCGATGGTACACAAAAAAGCTGGAGAAACTCAGCGGGTGCAGCAGCATCCATGGAGCGAAGGATATAGTTTTGGGCAACGTTTCGGCACGAAACGTTGCCTATTTCCTTCGCTCCATGGATGCTGCTGCACCCGCTGAGTTTCTCCAGCTTTTTTGTGTACCTTCAATTTTCCAGCATCTGCAGTTCCTTCTTAAACAACATGTTCCCGATGTTGGGGGAGTCCAGAACCAGGGGGCACGGTTTAAGAATAAGGAGTAAGCCATTTAGAACGGAGATAAGGAAATACTTTTTCTCACAGAGAGTTGTGAGTCTGTGGATATCTCTGCCTCAGAGGGCGGTGGAGGCCGGTTCTCTGGATGCTTTCAAGAGAGAGCTAGATAGGGCTCTTGAAAATAGCAGTGTCAGGGGATGTGTTATGGGAAGAAGGCAGGAATGGGGTACTGATTGGGGATGATCAGCCATGATCACATTGAATGGCGGTCGGTGCTGGCTCGAAGGGCCGAATGGCCTACTCCTGCACCTATTGTCTATTGTCTATTGAAAAGCTTTTTTTGCGTGCTATCTAATCAGCAGGTAGTCTGTACATGATTACAATGGTCTGAAGAAGGGTCTCGACCCGAAACGTCACCCATTCCTTCTGCCCAGAGATGCTGCCTGTCCCGCTGAGTTACTCCAGCATTTGGTGTCTACCTTCAGTAACTCCTCGTAACCAGGAGAGCGCTGTCAGCCTCTCGAGTCCGATTCTTAGATCAGCTGCTCAAACCCATTCTCTGCTCTTTCCCCGACTCCCCAACTGAAAAACCACGCCAACCTCCGTCCCATCAATCTCAATCAACACAGGAACTAGGGTCTCTGGGCCAGTGTGCTAGGTTTCCTTTCCTTTTCAATTGCTTCTGGATTTCCTTCCTATGGGTAATATGGCTCTGTCAGATTTTAAGACGATCATCCCTTATCGTTAATTCCCTGGTGACGGGAAATAATTTCTCTGCATCTCCCCCATCCATCATTTTCAATTGATAAACCCTTGCATTTATTTCCAAGTGCAAAAGAATTCAAAGCCAGGCTTTTTATCCCATCTTCTATTTATAGATGTTATACTTTGCTTCATCCGAGAAATTCTACACACAATACATGATCCAAGATTTCTTGTGAAGATTGACACAAAATGCTGGAGTAACTCAGCGGGACAGGCAGCATCTCTGGAGAGAAGGAATGGGTGACGTTTCGGGTCGAGACCCTTCTTCAGACTGGGAATCGGGGGGGAAAGGAAACGAGATGGTGATGTGGAGAGATGTAGAACAAATTAATCAAAGATATACAAAAAAGGTACGATGATTAAGGAAACAGGCCATTGTTGGCTGAGAAGGAGAAGCTGGTGTGGCTTGGGTGGGAGAGGGATGGAGAGAGAGGGAATGCCGGGGTTACTTGAAGTGAGAGAGAGGTAGGAGATTGCAACCTTCACGTGGTCCGCCCTGTTACAATGAATGCAATCAACCTGGCGTGCACATTCAAATAAGATCAAATAGAACAAGTTGTCTGAGAACTTTAGGCTATGCACGACATACGACAAGAAGAAGTAATCTGAGGAAAGACATTCTTGCCATAGAGGGAGTACAGAGAAGGTTCACCAGACTGATTCCTGGGAAGGCAGGACTTTCATATGAAGAAAGACTGGATAGACTCGGCTTGTACTCGCTAGAATTTAGAAGATTGGGGGGGATCTTATAGAAACTTACAAAATTCTTAAGGGGTTGGACAGGCTAGATGCAGGAAGATTGTTCCCGATGTTGGGGAAGTCCAGAACTAGGGGTCACGCAGTTTAAGGATAAGAGGGAAGTCTTTTAGGACCGAGATGAGAAAATCATTTTTTACACAGAGAGTGGTGAATCTGTGGAATTCTCTGCCACAGAAGATAGTTGAGGCCATACAGTTCATTGGCTATATTTAAGAGGGAGTTAGATGTGGCCCTTGTGGCTAAAGGGATCAGGGGGTATGGAGAGAAGGCAGGGATGGGATACTGAGTTGGATGATCAGCCATGATCATATTGAATGGCGGTGGAGGCTCGAAGGGCCGAATGGCCTCTACTCCTGCACCTATTTTCTATGTTTCTATGTTTCTAAGAAGCGAGAGAAATCAATATTCATAACACTGAGGTCGTTTGCTGCCTGCCCAAGTGAAATATGAAATGCTGTTCCTCCAATTTGCGTTTAGCCTCACTCTGACAATGGAGGAGGACTTGGACAGAGAGGTCAGTGTGGGAATGGGAATGAAAGTATCTAGCAGCCGGGAGATCAGGTAGGTCCAGGGAGACTGAGTGAAGGTGGACAGCGAGACGATCGCCCAATCTACGTTTGGTCTCGCCGATGTATAAGAGCCCACATCTTGAACAACGGATACAGGAGTGTTTAAGAAGGAACTGCAGATGCTGGAAAATCGAAGGTAGACAAAAATGCTGGAGAAACTCAGCGGGTGCAGTAGCATCTATGGAGCGAAGGAAATAGGCAATGAAACGATGCCTATTTCCTATGGGTTTTGTCCCGAAACGTTGCCTATTTCCTTCGCTCCATATGCACCCGCTGAGTTTTTCCAGCATTTTTGTGTACCAACGGATACAGTATATATATAATCTTATTTATATCGCACATTTTTAGTCAACTTGCATTGACCCCAAAGTGCTTCACATAATTACATTACATTTAACCACAGGCAAAGGCGGGTGAAGTGTCTTGCCCCAAGGACACAACGACAGTATGCACTCCAAGCGGGATTCGAACCGGCTACCTTCCGGTCGCAAGCCGAACACTTAGCCCATTGTGCCATCTGTCGTCCCTTACAGTAGACAAGGTTGGAGGAGGTGCGAGCTATAATCGTTCCCACTATCTACGCAGCACTTCAACTCCCCCTCCCATTCCCAATCCGACCTCTCTGTCCTGGGTCTCCTCCATTGCCAGAGTGAGCAACAGCGGAAATTGGAGGAACAGCACCTCATATTCCGCCTGGGTTGCTTGCGTCCGGATGGCATTAACATTGAATTCTCCCAATTTTGCTAGCCCTTGCTGTCTCCTCCCCTTCCTTAACCCTCTAGCTGTCTCCTCCCATCCTCCTATCCACCCGTCCTCGGGCTCCTCCTCCTCCCCTTTTTCCTTCTCTTCTCCCCCCCCCCCCCCCCCCCCCCAACCCCTCATCAGTCTGAAGAAGGGTTTTGGCGCGAAACGTCGCCTATTTCCTTCGCTCCATAGGTGCTGCTGCACCCGCTGAGTTTCTCCAGCAATTTTGTGTATCTACGTAGCAACTGCCTGGCTGTTCAATGTGTTAAGACTCTGTTTTTGAGAGCATTGCATTTCCCCCACTTTACAAAACACCTATTAATTAGTGGCGTCAGTGTCTACTGCTATTAGCCACCTTACTTGTCACAGAAGTGTTATCACTGCAGATGGCTCCATGTAGCTGAATCCTTTCACACCCAGCTTCTGAGGTGTTGCAACCCAACCTTATAAAAGAAATCACCAGATGCTGCACATACTCACCACAATCTCTCTGGAAGTCCAAAAATGAATACTGTATCAATTAAATCTCGTGCACTGAATTCAACTTGCATTGGTATATATATATATATATATTGATATTGATATATATATATATATACGTGTCCAATGTGGCACAGTGGCACAGCAGTACAGTTTTTATGCCCCTGTCTGTCCCAATTAGGAAACCTGAACGGAAACCTCTGGAGACTTTGCGCCCCCACCCAAGGTTTCCGTGCGGTTCCCGGAGGTTGCAGGTGGTTGCCGGAGGTTGCAGGTAGTGGAAGCAGGTGGGGAGACTGACAAAAACCTCCGGGAACCGCACGGAAACCTTGGGTGGGGCGCAAAGTCTCCAGAGGTTTCCGTTCAGGTTTCCTAAGTGGGACGGGGCATTATACTGCCTCACAGCACCGGAGACCCGGGTTCGATCCTGACCACCGGTGCTGTCTGTATGGAGTTTGCACGCTCTCCCCGTGACCGCGCGGGTTTTTTCCAGGTGCTCAACTTTCCTCACACACTCCAAAGACGTACAGGATCATTGACTTGGGTAAGTTGTAAAATGGTCCCTAGTGTGTAGGATAGTGTTAACGAATGATGGGCTGAGCTATAGTCTAAATCTCAAAGCATACGGCATAGAGCAGTACAGCACGGGAACAGGCCCTTCGGCCCAGAATGTTCGTGCCAAATACGATGCCAAGTTAAACTAATCTCACCTCCATATTGACACAGTATTCTTGATGTCCGTCAATGTGTCTATCTGAAAGCCTATTGAACACCATTATTGCATCTGCCTCCACCACAACTACAGTCCAGGCACCCAACATTCTCTGTGTAAAAAACCTACCCTGCACGTCTCCTTTAAACTTTGAAAGACATTAAGTGCTGAAGTAACACCAACAGGCCAAAACTTTGATTGGTGGTAGGTCCCGTCCTGAAACATCACCTGTCCATGTTCTCCAGACATGCTGCCTAACCCAGAGACGAGGAGGAATTTCCTTAGTCGAACTCGAAATGCTGAGTTTCTCCAGCATTTATGTGTACCTTCAATTTTCCAGCATCTGCAGTTCTTTCTTAAACACAAGAACCTATCTATGTATGCCTTAAATATCCATTGACGTCCATTAAGGGGTTGGACAGGTTAGATGCAGGAAGATTGTTCCCGATGTTAGGGAAGTCCAGAACTAGTGGTCACACAGTTTAAGGATAAGAGGGGAAGTCTTTTAGGACCGAGATGAGAAAATCATTTTTTACACAGAGAGTGGTGAATCTGTGGAATTCTCTGCCACAGAAGGTAGTTGAGGCCACAGTTCATTGGCTATATTTAAGAGGGAGTTAGATGTGGCCCTTGTGGCTAAAGGGATCAGGGGGTACGGAGAGAAGGCAGGGATGGGATACTGAGTTGGATGATCAGCCATGATCGTATTGAATGGCGGTGCAGGCTCGAAGGGCCGAATGGCCTACTCCTGCACCTATTTTCTATGTTTCTATGATTTCTATGTTAGCCAGAGGGTGGTGAACCTGAGGAATTCATTGCCACAAACGGCTGTGGAGGCCAAGCTATTGTATGTGTTTAAAGCGAGTGAAAGCCTCCTGCTCTGTATGGATCAATGCTTTATCTAGTTTACCAATCATCTCAGCCATCAGGACTCTTCATCACTTACCTAAGTGGCTATTCCTGAAAAATATAACAGGAACAAAGTTCTAAAGCAATGAATGTTTCAGTTCCAATATATCACTTTGTCTTTTTCGTTCTTTCACGAGACTCGGCAGGCTAAACTTCGGCAGAGAAAGATAGATTCTCCATTAGTTAGGGTGTCAGGGGTTGAGGGGAGAAAGCAGGAGAATGGGGTTAAGAGGGAAAGATAGATCAGCCACGATTGAATGGTGGAGTAGACTTGATGGGCCGAATGGCCTAGTTCTGATCCTATCATTTATGCGTAGGATGGAACTGCAGATGCTGGTTTAAACCGAACTTAGACAGAAAAAGCTGGAGTAACTCAGCGGGACAAGCAGCATCTCTGGAGAGAAGGGATGGGGTCGAGACCCTTCTTCAGACTAGAGAAGCTGCCCGTCCCGCTGGGTTACTCCAGCTTTTTGTGTCTTCCCTATAACTTATGTTAAACCAGCATCCTCTCCGGATCCCGTAATCCTACCTGAACTAAAACAGGGGAGCTCCCATTAACGTTCAGCCCAATATTTCTCAGGAGGTACAGTAGAGAGCATGCTGACCGGTTGCATCGTGGCTTGGTTCGGCAACTTGAGTGCCCTGGAGAGGATAAGACTACAAAAAGTAGTAAACACTGCCCAGTCCATCATCGGCTCTGACCTTCCTTCCATCGAGGGGATTTATCACAGTCGCTGCCTCAATAAGGCTGGCAGTATCATCAAAGGCCCACACCATCCTGGCCACACACTGCTACCTTCAGGAGCCTGAAGACTGCAACAACCAGGTTCAGGAATAGCTACTTCCCCACAGCCATCAGGCTATTAAACCTGGCTCGGATTTGTTTTGTTTTTTTAATCCGATTCTGGGCTGGGTGAGGTGGGCGGGGGGGGGGGGGGGGGGGGGTGCGGGGGGACCACGAGAGGCAGGTATATCCCCACTTTCCTTTTTTCTTTTTTTTCCTTTTATCTCTACTTCAGCCACATGACTTTGGTAGTCTAGAGGTCTTTTCTATGTGCTTTTTTGAGCTATCTTCTCACTTCTCACTTTCGCCCACTCTTGTTCTCTCCTTCTTCCCTTCTTTCATTTTCAGGTTATAAGGTTAAAAATGGAGTTGTACAATAATTGCATCATTTTAGATGCCGAATGTTTCACCTTTGTACAGTTGGTTTGGCAACTTGAGCCCCCTGGAGAGGAACAGACTGCAAAAAGTAGTAAACACTGCCCAGTCCATCATCGGCTCTGACCTTCCTTCCATCGAGGGGATCTATCGCAGTCGCTGCCTCAAAAAGGCTGGCAGCATCATCAAGGACCCACACCATCCTGGCCACACACTCATCTCCCTGCTACCTTCAGGTAGAAGGTACAGGAGCCTGAAGACTGCAACAACCAGGTTCAGGAATAGCTACTTCCCCACAGCCATTAGGCTATTAAACCTGGCTCGGACAAAACTCTGATTATTAATAACCCATTTTCTGTTATTTGCACTTAATCAGTTTATTTATTCATGTGTGTATATATTTATATTAAGGTATATGGACACACTGATCTGTTTTGTAGTCAATGCCTACTATGTTCTATGTGCTGAAGCAAAGCAAGAATTTCATTGTCCTATACAGGGACACATGACAAGAAACTCATTTGAACTTGAACGAGGAAATAATAGTAAATAATAATAATAATAAATGCGTTATTGATCCCTATGGGAAATTCCAATGTCCAGAAGACCCCTAACCAACAAACCCATGCATTCAGAATGAAGAAATACATAAAATACAATATTGACAATACCTGAAAGCAATAAATAATTAAAAAGACCAAGTGATAATTTGATCATTATCTCATTCATTGCTATTTATATAACCGCGATGTTGCATTTCCGACAATATAACCGTGTCTAGACTTCCTTGGCAGTAAAGGTCTTTGGAAAGTCTCGAGGTCGTTGCAGGTGCTGTAGAAATATCTATCAAACCCCTTCTAATGGATCTGGGTCGAGGCGATGAGAGAGAGTGGAGGCGACGTTAATGTTCCTCCTGACCTTGGAGTGCTGAATATGGATGGTGGCTGCCCGAAATAGAGAGTGTTGCATGTCCCAGCGTTGTCATCTGTCATTTGATGAGCACAAGAGTCACACAAAAAAAATCCAAGTCAGAGCCCGACCGAACGCATTTGTATGCAAATTAGCCATTTATGCAAATAGTCTATTCAATTAAGGGACTTATTTGCATAGGGAGAATTACAGCGGGGAATTGTGGATGAAGGGTTTAGGTTGTGGCAAACAGGGTTGAACAATTCGACAGGAAGTCTTGCAGGGAGCTTGGTGCCTAATTAATCCTCGTGGGAGGGGAATGGATCAAGAACGTTTCGAAGAGGAACGAGAAAGGTTCTTGCTGTGATAAATGGAAGTTCAGGATTACAAAATGGACCAAAGTATGCCGGGAAATAGGCACAAAATGCTGGAGTAACTCAGCGGGACAGGCAGCGTCTCCATTGTAGAAGGAATGGGTGACGTTTTGGGTCAATAGACATTAGACAATAGGTGCAGGAGTAGGCCATTCGGCCCTTCAAGCCAGCACCGCCATTCAATGTGATCATGGCTGATCATCCCCAATCAGTACCCAGTTCCTGCCTTCTCCCCATATCCCCTGACTCCGCTATTTTTAAGAGCCCTAACTAGCTACACCATTTTGGCCATGGCTGATCTATTTTTCCCTCTCAACCCCATTCTCCTGCCCTCTCCCCGTAACCTTTGACAGCCTTACGAATCAAGAACCTAGCAATATCCGCTTTAAAAATACACAATGACTTGGTCTCCACAGCCGTATGTGGCAATGAATCCCACAGATTCACCACCCTCTGACTAAAGATGGAATTAGATTTAGATTGGCATCACAGTCGGCACAGACTCGATTGGCTGAAAGACTTGCTCCTGTGCTGTGCACTATAGTTTAGTTAGTTTAGAGATACAGCTTGGAAACAGGCCCTTCGGCCCATCCACACTGACTAGCGATCCCAGCACATTAATACTATCCTACACAAACTGGGGACAAGTCACACCAATACCAAGCCACTTAACCTACAAAATTGGAGTTTAGGAGGAAACCGAAGATCTCGGAGAAAACCCACGCAAGTCACGGGGGGGAGAACGTGCAAACTCCGTACAGACAGCACCCGTAGTCGGGATCGAACCTGGGTCTCCGGCGCTGCAAGGGTATGAAGATCGACACAAAATGCTGGAGTAACTCAGCAGGTCAGGCAGCATCCCTGGAGAACATGGATAGGTGACGGTTTGGGTCAGAACCCTTAGGAGAGTCCTGGCCTGAAAATCCGTGCTCTCCAGAGATTCTGCCTGAGTTACTCCAGCGCTTTGTGTCTCTCTTTGTAAACCAGCATCCGCAGTCCCTGGCTTCTAGATATTGACACAAACTGAGTTCCCACACGGCAGAAGTTGCCTGTGGCAAATCCCTCCCACTGGTATCCCAAATGCTCGTACATAAATCAGGCACTCGTTATTCGAGAGTAATTATTGGTGAGAGAAATTAGTTTCTTTAAGTAATGTTGTAGTTCTACTGCTCTCACCCCAACCATGGACTGTTTACCCTCCTACCATCCGGGAGGCGCTACAGGTCTCTCCGTTGCCGAACCAGCAGGTCGAGGAACAGCTTCTTTCCGGCGGCTGTCTCTCTACTAAACAACGTACCTCGGTGACTGCCAATCACCACCCCACCCCCCCGGACACTTATTATTATTTTTTTAATTCAAATCGTTTGCTATGTCGCTCTTCAAGGGAGATGCTAAATGCATTTCGTTGTCTCTGTACTGTACACTGACAATGACAATTAAAATTGAATCTGAATCTGAATCTGAATCTGAATCTAGTGGTATCAGATAATGAGAAAACCATATCGATACCGCTGGACTGTGCTGAGACAGGCCCTTCGGCCCATCGGGTACTTGCTGGCCGTTCAGACTAGTTGTATGTTATCCCACTTTCTCATCCACTACTGTTAGATAATAGACAATAGACAACAGACAATAGGTGCAGGAGCAGGTCATTCTGCCCTTCGAGCCAGCACCACCATTCAATATGATCATGGCTGATCATCCCCAATCAGTACCCCGTTCCTGCCTTCTCCCCATATTTCCTGACTCCGCTATTTTTAAGAGCCCTATCTAGCTCTCTCTTGAAAGCATCCAGAGAACCTGCCTCCACTATGTTTTCGAGAGTTGCAGATGCCAGAGGTGGTGGTGGAGGCAGATTGGGCAGTGTCATTTTATAGTTTTACAGAGTGCTGGAGTAACTCAGCGGGTGCAGCGGCATCTATGGAACTAAGGAAATGGGTAACGTTTCGGGCCGAAACCCTATCGGGTTTCGGCCCGAAACGTTGCCTATTTCCGGAGGGGGTTCGGCCTGGGATGTTGCCTATTTCCTTAGCTCCATAGATGCTGCTGCACCAGAGAGTGGTGAATCTCTGGAACTCTCTGCCACAGAGGGTAGTTGAGGCCAGTTCATTGGCTATAGTTAAGAGGGAGTTAGATGTGGCCCTTGTGGCTAAGGGGATCAGGGGGTATGGAGAGAAGGCAGGTATGGGATACTGAGTTGGATGATCAGCCATGATCATATTGAATGGCGGTGCAGGCTCGAAGGGCCGAATGGCCTAGTCCTGCACCTAATTTCTATGTTTCTATGTTTTTATATAGGCATATTGATGTACAGAGAAAGTAGGGTTATGAATCACGCGCTGGCAGGGGAGATTAATTTAAATTGGCATCAGGTTCAGCGTGGATATTGTGGGCTAAAGGGGCCTGTTCCGTGCTGTACTGTCCGTTCTATGTTCTATGTACACACTAGGGGCAATTTGCAGAGGCCAATTGATCTGTTCCAGCTGCTACGGTCAGGCAAACGCCTCCGTTGCCATGCGGTGAGAACGGAGAGGTTGAGAAGGAGTTTCTTCCCAGAGGCAGTTCGGACTGTAAACGCCTATCTCACCAGGGACTAACTCTACTGAACGATTTTCCTTCCATTATTTATTATGTAAAAGAATATGTGTGTTATGATTGTGTTTATAATTTGTTTGCTTGTTTTGTTGTTTGTCTTTTGCACAAAAGTCTGCGAGCATTGCCACTTTCATTTCACTGCACATCTCGTATGTGTATGTGACAAATAAACTTGACTTGACTTGACTTGATCTACAAACCCGCACGTCTTTGGGATGTGGGTGGAAACCGGAGCATCGGGAAGAAACCCAGATGGTCACAGCCCAGAACATGCAAACTCCACACAGAGAGCACCCAAGGTCAGAATGGAACCCCGGTCTCTGGCACTGCGAGGCAGCAGTTGTACCAGCAGGACATAAAAAGCTGGAGTAACTCAGCGGGTCAGGCAGCAACTCTGGAGAAAAGGAATAGGTTACGTTTCCAGACCCCTTTGCTCTGCTATGCTGCCCATCCATTTATGCTGCCTGACCAGCTGAGTCCCTCGAACAATTTGTATTATTTTTATATTAAACATAGATTTAATAGAGTCAAAGATGGATACAGTGTGGAAGCAGGCCATTCGGCCCAACTTGCCCATGCTGGCCAACATGTCCCAGCTACACTAGTCCCACCTTTGCGCATTTGGTCCATATCCCTCCAAACCTGTCCTATCCATCTACCTGTATAACTGTTTCTTAAACGTTGGGATAGTCCCTGCCTCAACAAACTCCTCTGGCAGCTTGTTCTATACACCCACCCCCCTTTGTGTGAAAAAGTCATCCCTCAGATTCCTATTAAATCTTTTCCCCTTCACCAATGTCCCCTGGTCCTCAATTCACCGACTCTGGGCAAGAGGGTCTGTACATCTACCCTATCTATTCCTCTCATGATTTTATACACCTCTATAAGATCACCCCTCATCCTCCTGCGCTCCAAGGAATAGAGACCCAGCCTGCTCAATCTCTCCCTGTAGCTCAGACCCTCTAGTCCTGGCAACATCCTTGTAAATCTTCTCTGAACTCTTTCAAGCTTTGACAATATCAGTGCCTTGAATTATAACCCTCGTGTCAATTTTCAGGCAGCAGCAGCAATCCTCCGAATTCCATTCTTGCCACAGGGAGAGCAGCAATTCCCCACAGCCAAAGCACTCAAATTCTTAGGTAGACGAAAATGCTGGAGAAACTCAGCGGGTCAGGCAGCAACTCTGGAGAAATGGAATAGGTGATGTTTCGAGAGCCTTTTGCTCTGCTTATGCTATGCATCTATGGAGCGAAGGAAATAGGCAACGTTTCGGCCCGAAACCCTTCGGGTTTCGACCCGAAACGTTGCCTATTTCCTTTGGGATTACGTCCCGAAACTATGCCTATTTCCTTTGGGTTTCATCCCGAAACGTTCCCTATTTCCTTCGCTCCATAGATGCTGCTGCACCCGCTGAGTTTCTCCAGCATTTTTGTCTACCTTCGATTTTCCAGTATCTGCAGTTCCTTCTTAAACACTCAAATTCTTACATTAACCTCCACAATCTAAATCCCCCCCCGCGACAATGGAACACAGCGGCCGATTTCATGCACCGTTTTCGTCTTGGTCCGGTCTCTCGTGATGTTTTTTGCACCAATGTCATGCTTTTTGCAGTCTTCGATATTTTTCAAATTTTACCCGCAATTTATGTCTTATTACTTCTTGTGCTTTGTCCGAGTCTGCGTTTCTGTGTTGTTGCTGCAAGCGGGATTGTTCACTGTTCCTGTTCTGCACCATGCTCATGCATATGGCAATAAACTCAACTTGAACCTATTGAACCTATTATTGCTATCTTCAAAAAATGCTTTAAAATTATACAACCGATTTAGCATAAAATCCATCGGTCAGGTCACTTTGTATCTCTTGTATTTTTGGGGGGTTTTTAAATTATTTTTATTAGAAGCAAGTTGAAGGTCAAGTTCAAGTGAGTTTCTTGTCATGTGTCCCTGATAGGACAATGAAATTCTTGCTTTGCTTCAGCACAACAGAACATAGTAGGCATTGACTACAAAACAGATCAGTGTGTCCATATACCTTAATATAAATATATACACACATGAATAAATAAACTGATTAAGTGTAAATAACAGAGAATGGGTTATTAATGTTCAGAGTTTTGTCCGAGCCAGGTTTAATCGCCTGATGGCTGTGGGGAAGTAGCTATTCCTGAACCTGGTTGTTGCAGTCTTCAGGCTCCTGTACCTTCTACCTGAAGGTAGCAGGGAGATGAGTGTGTGGCCAGGATGGTGTGGGTCTTTGATGATGCTGCCAGCCTTTTTGAGGCAGCGACTGCGATAGATCCCCTCGATGGAAGGGAGGTCAGAGCCGATGATGGACTGGGCAGTGTTTACTACTTTTTGTAGTCTTTTCCTCTCCAGGGGGCTCAAGTTGCAGAACCAACTGTATAAAGATGAAACATTCGGCAGCTAAAATGATACAATTATTGTACAACTCCATTTTTAACCTTATAACCTGAAAATGAAAGGAGAGGACAAGAGTGGGCGAAAGTGAGAAGTGAGAAGATAGCTCGAAAAAGCACATAGAAAAGACCCCTAGACTACCAAAGTCATGTGGCTGAATTAGAGATAATAGGAAAAAAAAGAAAAAAGGAAAGTGGGGATATACCTGCCTCTCGTGGTCCCCACCCCACCCCTGCCCACCTCACCCAGCCCAGAATCGGATTTAAAAAAAACCAAATAAACACTTTATATCTCCTTTCCAAGAAAGGTGTTCGGAATGATCTGCCTGAATATAAAATTAAAACCTCCACCAAGTATGGTCAACCCACACTCCAACCTGGTCCCAAGGTTTTTTGCCCAAGGGCAGCACAGTGGAACAGCAGTAGAGTTGCTGCCTCAGAGACCCGGGTTCGATCCCGACTACTGGGGGGTGACTGTGCGGAGTTTGCACGTTCTCCCCGTGGACCGCGTGGGTTTTCTCCAGGTGCTCCAGTTTCCTTCCACACTCCAAAGACGTGTAGGTTTTTGTACGTTAATTGGCTTCGGTGAAAATTGTAAGTTGTCGCTGATGCTAGCGCTAGTGTATGGGGATCACTGGTCATCGCGGACTCGGTGGGACGAAGGGCCTGTTTCCGCGCTGCATTTCTAAACTAAACTAAACTAAACCTGACATAAAACATACTCTTACAGATATGGGGAAACTCTCACCAAGTCAGAAGTGATTTTTGGAGGAGTGTACAGAGAAGCCGTGAAAATATTTGAAATTACTAAAATAGTTTAGAAATGATTGCGTTGTCCAGCCCATCCCAACCTTAAATATACACCTGACCCAAAGCAATCGTGACAGATCGTTGCGTCCCATTGGCTTAGCTTCGGTTTGCTCTCACCTGAGCCTTGTCTTCAATAAACATAAATAAATATATTTTTATTTATCCTTTGCCTAGTTTAGTTTAGTTTGGAGATACAGCGCGGAAACAGGCCCTTCAGCCCACTGGGTCCGCGCCGACCAGCGATCCCCGCACATTAACACTATCCTACACACATTTTTACATTTACACCAAGCCAATTAACCTACATACATGATCATCCCGAAACGTTGCCTATCTCCTTCGCTCCATAGATGCTGCTGCACCCGCTGAGTTTCTCCAGCATTTTTGACTACCTCAAAGAAAGCTAGGCATATATGCAAATATCTTGTGGGCACACACGCACGCACGCGCGTGCACAAACACACACTAATTCTCCTGTCCCTGTAGCAGGGATGAATAACAAATGCCTTTCCATAATATCTGTACTGACAGATAAAGATTGTGAGGAGGTGAGAGGAGAACTCCAGGTTATTGAACAGGAGTTATTGCAAGAAAAAGCGGTGCGGTGATTGAGTTTTATTGAGGTGATAATTCTTTTGAAGGATATGTCTGGGAATGAATCTAAAATTAGTTACTGAAGTCACTGGTGCAACGCTGCATAATTTAGACAATAAATATTGTATTGCCTTTGCACTTTTTAAAATGCTTACATATGAAGTAGGAAAAAAATAAAACGGCCACTTGGCACGGTGGCGCAGCGGTAGAGTTGCTGCCTTAAGGGCCGACTTTCATGACCTAATTCATGACCTTTTTCACTCGTGGACAATTTTCATCGTGTTGAGAAAAAAACGCCTGGAACTACAGTACTTGATTCAACGAGTACCTACGACCAGCATCACAGCCCGCTACGACCTACCTACCTACGACCATGCTGCGGTTATGAGTCAAGGCCAAACTCGGCAGAGGCCGTGAATTAGGTCGTGGAAGTGGGACAGGCCCTTTACAGCGCCAGAGACGTGGGTTCGATCCCGACTACGGGTGCTGTCTATACCTAGTTTGTGCGTTCTCCCCGTGACCGTGTGGGTTTTCTCCGAGATCTTCGGGTTTCCTGCCACGCGCCAAAGACGTAAATGTTTGTAGGTTCATTAGCTCGGTATAATTGTAAATTGCCCCTAGTGTGTGTAGGGTAGTGTTAGTGTGCTGTTCGGCACGGACTCGCAAGGCCGGAGGTCTTGTTTCCGCGCTGTATCTCGAAACTAAACTAAACTAATCCTCCATCTTTAACCTTATATACAGTAACCTCTCAAACAAACTACATCCATAGCAATCCCCCTACAAACCCAGTCATAACAGTACCCCAGACTCACCCCACCCATACTAATACCCACATTGAACTCCTCCCAACAGGATCAACTATGTTGACAATATTTCCCCCACACTAATCTCCATTTACAATCATCCTCTCTACACCACAAACTCCCACTCGCAATATTTTGTTCTTTTACAATATTCCACCCACATCGCCTGCATGACAAGTGTATTGTTGGCCCAAAAAAATAGTTTGCATATTTGATCATCTGATTACTGATAATATCAAAAAAGTCCACGTGGCCTCTCGTGTCACCTCTTCCAGTTAATACAATTGTTTGACCGATGGGTAACGCAGCGAGCTGGCAGCCTTTCCACATTTTTATTTGTGTTTAGTGTGTCTAAAGTGTGTTTTAGTGTAGGGGTTGGGGCGGGAATTGGGGGAAACTGTTTTTCAGTCACTTACCTCGGTGAAATTCGGCTTTGCTCCGAGTTGCATTCCGGACTAACAGCTTGGATTGGTGCGGCCTTTCCCGGAGTCGGGACCAAAGCTTCAGAAGCAGGGCCAGAAAAGTGGCGACACTTGTGTACTGCCGAGGTGAGGTCTACATAAATTTAGGTTTGTTTAATTTAGAGATACAGCACGGAAAAAGTCCACACCGACCAGCGATCCCCACACGTTAAAGGCCCTGTCCCACTGTACGAGCTAATTCAAGAGTTCTCCCGAGTTTCCCCTGATTCCAAATCGGAGAATTACGGTAGTAGCCTCTTGTAGGTACTCGGGGCTCTCGTGGACATTGTTCAACGTGTTGAAAAAAACATCACGAGCTTACCGCGTTTCCCAAGTACCTGCCGTTAGCGTTGCGAGCCGCTAAGAGACGTCCCGAGCTCCGACGTACATTCTATGTGCTTGCCACGAGTTTGATTTTTTTTTAACTCGGGAGAGCTCTTGAATGATCTCGTACAGTGGGACAGGGCCTTAACACTATCCGACACACACTAGGGACAATTTACATTTATACCAAGCCACTTAAGCTACAAACCAGTACGCATTTGGAGTGTGGGAGGAAACCGAAGATCTCAGAGAAAACCCACACATGTCACGGAGAGAACGTACAAACTCTGTACAGACAGCACCCGTAATCAGGAGCGAACCCGGGTCTCCGGCGCCGTGAGGCGGTAGTTCTACCGCTGCGCCACCGTGCCGCCCAAATAAACGTAAAAATAAAGTATCATTGAATCATTGGGACAAATAAATCACAAAATGCAAATTACCTGGATAATATACTTTTGAAAACCACTGTTCAAAATATATTTCCCCCTTGGGATTATAAACAGCATTGCTTCTCCCCCTGAGTTTCTCCAGAGTTTGTTCGTGTAATTAAGTCCTTTTTACACTTTCCTTTGATATTTTCTTCAGACTTGTGTCTCAGTTACATTTTCACGTCACGGTCAAACAATTGAAAATAGAGCTGATTACGAACTTAAACACTGCATAACCACAAATATAATCTCCGCCCAAGATGCATGTTATACATATTTTCTTTTTAAAAAGGCAAATCATTTCTCAGTGGAAATAGGACTATTCAGCTTGACTTATCCACTGCCTCTTTAGCCTCTCAGAGAAACATAGAATGTCTTTCCCCCACAAGGTGTCCCATTGCCTGTCTGTAATTCAATACATAGAAACATAGACAATGGATGCAGGAGGAGGCCATTCGGCCCTTCAAGCCAGCACCGCCATTCATTGTGATCATGGCTGATCTTCCCCAATCAATAACCCGCGCCTGCCTTCTCCCCATATCCCTTGACTCCACTAGTCCCCTGGAGCTCTATCTAACTCTCTCTTAAATCCATCCAGTGATTTGGCCTCCACTGCCCTCTGTGGAAGGGAATTCCACAAATTCACCACTCTCTGGGTGAAAAAGTTTTTTTCTCACCTCAGTCTTAAATGGCCTCCCGTTTATTCTAAGACTGTGAACATATCCCCTGGAACTAAAGTCAAAGGCAGTGAGCGTGTAAAAATATGTGGTTAAATTTTACGAGGATGTTGCCAGGACTCGAGAGTCTGAGCTACAGGGTGATGTTGAGTAGGCTGGGACGAAGGAGGTGGTGCGAAAAGATCATGAGAGGAATAGATCGGGTAGATCGATGCACAGAGTCTCTTGCCCAGAGTGGGGGAATTGAGAACCAGAGGATATACAGTGCCCTCCATAATGTTTGGGACAAATACCCATCATGTATTTATTTGCCTCTGTACTCCACAATTTGATATTTGTAATAGAAAAAAATCACGTGTGGTTAAAGTGCACATTGTTAGATTTTAATAAAGGCCATTTTTATACATTTTGGCCTCATCGTGTAGAAATTACATCATAATGCCCAGAAATGGGGGAACTATGTATAAACACAGCTGTAATTTCTATAGCACCCGTAGTCAGAATCTAACCCAGTCTCTGGCGCTGTAAAGGGCCTGTCCCACTGCCACGACCTCTGCCGAGTTTGCCCTTGACTCATACTCGCAGCATGGTCGTGACGAGGTCGTAGGTAGGTCGCGATGCTGGTCGTAGGTACTCGTGGCATCAGGTAGGTCGGGGCGTTTTTTCAATATGACGAAAAATGTCCACGAGTAAAAAAGGTTGTGAATTAGGTTGTGGAAGTGGGACAGGCCCTTAAGGCAGCAACTCTACCGCTGTTCCACTGTGCTGCCCATGTATGTGTGTGTGTGTGTGTGTGTGGGGGGTTATACTGTGTGAGGGGTCTACACACTGTTGCTCCCAGCAGCTGTTTCAATGGAAAACCCGGCAACTGTGAATGAAATTTTAAACGTACTAGGAGCATTTTGTGAAAAGAGAGAGATACTGTATTTGAGGGACACGGCAGGAAGGTGTGTGGGGTTAGTCAAACAAGTTTGTTGAACTGAAGTTACTGCACAAACCTGTCCTAAACAGGCTGCTTTGTTACTTGTACAAACTAGTTACGCATGTCCCAATCAGGAGACCTTTCACCACGTTGTAAACAGATTTCCAAAACATTTCAGCCCAGGATATACATTCCGATCATGCTGAGTTTACGGTGTTAATTTTACAGTTCATCAGAGCTTGTTCGCCCGCGGGGGGTGATTGCAACCTTCACGTGGTCCGCCCTGTTTCGACGAATGCAATCAACCCGGCGTGCACAATCAAATAACATCAAATGGAACAAGTTGTCCTAGAACTTTAGGCTGTGCACGTCGTACGCAAGGAGAAGTTCCCCCGCCACTGCCTGGTGTTATCTCAGCGCTTCTCACGGGAGAAAGGTAGGAAATTGATTTGATTGATCTGATGTGTCTGGGCCGTCGGCCAATCTGGGCAGTGCTCGAATGAGGAAGTGTAGCGGGCTGGGAGAGGTCTGTGAGATATACAGCGAGGAGGTTCTGTAGAAGGAGGTGGTGTACTCAGGGACCCCAAACAACACTGAGACCACCCCCCTAGTTTGAGGGTCCGCTCGTCCTGCTTGGAACCTGAGATTGTTCCATTAAAGGTGTGGAGAAAGTATTTCAGCAGCCCAGAGCTCAACTTCCATTCGCACTGCTCCAGCAATGATGACACGTCTGAGAAGGAATTCTGCCACAAGCTGACTTCAAAGGATCCCAGAGAAGCCATTGCAGGAAGCAGGCTGCACTACATGTAAGTCGAGAGCTCCTGTGTCCTTGCTGGGGGGTAGAGGGGGACGGTAGGGGTTACGTTGCCTATATTGGTAATCCAGAAGGAGAGACCAGAGACTGCAGATACTGGAATCACGAGCAAAGTGCAAAGTGCTGGAGGAACTCAAAGGGTCAGGCAGCATCTGTGGAGGAAATGGATGGCGATGTTTCCGGTCGGGACCCAAATTAAATCAGTCTGAAGAAGATCCCAATAGATTTTAGACTTTAGAGATACAACGTGGAAACAGGCCCTTCGGCCCACACCGCAAACTAGTACTATCCCTATCTTACACACCAGGGACAATTTACAATTTACAGAACACAATTAACCTACAGAACGGCACGTCTTTGGAATGTGGGAGGTGACCAGAGCGCCCGGAGAAAACCCACGTGGTCACAGGGGAAACGTACAAACACTGTACAGACAGCACCCTTTGTCAGGATCGAACCGGGTCTCTGGTGCAGTGAGGCAGCAACTCTACCGCTGAGCCACCGTGCCGCCCTCAAAGGGGGAGGAAGGGGAAGAAAGCTGGAAAAGGGAGTGGGAGTGGGGCAAAGTCTGGCGAGTGATAGATGGATATAGGGGAGATGGATGCAAAATGCTGGAGTAACTCAGCGGGACAGGCAGCATCTCTGGAGAGAAGGAATGGGTGACGTGTCGGGTCGAGACCTTTCTTCAGACTGAATCGTGGCTTCAATCTTAAGAAGGGTCACGATCCGAAACGTCGCCTGTCCATTCCCTCCCCAGGTGTTGCCTGACCTGTTGAAGTTGCTCCGAAACTTTGTGTGTTGCCTGAACTAATAATCTGGAAATGTGAGTTCAAATCCTGCCATGGCTGCTGGAGTTACTCGGTAGTAGTGGTGGCTGGGAAACAATTGAATTGGTATAATAATCCAACCAGTCCGCCTGAGACACTTTCTTGATTACAGTTTAATAACTGCAAATAAATCAATACTTAAATTGTGGAAATTTCGGAGGCCGGACTCAAGCCTGAACCCAGGACTAGATATGTTCTCTGACCTACGGACCTATCTCCCAAGTTGTATTATTGATAGTTTATTCTATTTTACTAATCTCTTTCTTTCTTTCTTTTTTTTCTATCTATAAATATAAATAAATTATTAGAGGCAATGTTAATATATAACCGATAAAAGGAGGATCCCAGCTACTTTGGTACCTGGGTCCCTAGAAACCTGGATATTTAATATGTAACCGTTAAACAAAGTCTGTACTGGTTTGGATTATGATATGCAGATGCCTCTAATAAAAAATTATTAAAAAATAAATGCAAATTTGGGAAAAAACAGCAACCCCCACAATTAAAAAGTGGATTACGGAAATGACTGAGGCATTTGGAAAAAATAAGATTTGTATTCATTAACAAACCAGAATTATTTTCTAAAATGTGGTCTCCATTTATTGAATTAAAAAAAAAGTTAACTTGTTTAACACAAAATTAAAGTCACAACTTGAGGTTAGGGCTGGATGAACATACTATACTTAACATCTCCTGGATCTATCTCCACAATCTTTCTGAAGAAGGGTTTCGGCCCAAAACGTTGCCTATTTTCTTCGCTCCATAGATGCTGCTGCACCCGCTGAGTTTCACCAGCATTTTTGTCTACCTTCGATTTTCCAGCATCAGCAGTTCCTTCTTAAACTGATTTTGGATGATCAGCCATGATCACGAAGTATGGCGGTGCTGGCTTGAAGGGCCGAATGGCCTACTCCTGCACCTATTGTCTATGTTTCGATGTTTCTATTGCCCAGGCCACGGGGTGAACTCAGCCTTGCTCAACGTTCCCCGTGCATTTTCCACCAGATGTTGCCTGTGCCTCTGATGTAGAGAGTCCGTCGCTGTCAGTCGGCGAGCTTTCGTTAAATCGTCACCCGCGCGGGGTATTTTTTTTGTAAATCAACATCTTTCAGTCACCAGCTGATTTAATAGAAACATAGAAAATAGTTGCAGGAGTAGACGCCATTCGGCCCTTCGAGCCTGCACCACCATTCAATACGATCATGGCTGATCATCCAACTCAGTATCCTGCACCTGCCTTCTCTCCATGCCCCATGATCCCTTTAGCCACACATTTAACTCCCTCTTAAATATAGCCAAAGAATTGGCCTCAACTACCTTCTGTGGCAGAGAGTTCCAGAGATTCACCACTGTCTGTGTGAAAAAATGTTTTTCTCATCTCGGTCCTAAAGGATTTCCCCCTTATCCTTAAACTGTGACCCCTTGTCCTGAACTTCCCCAACATCAGGAACAATCTTCCTGAATCTAGCCTGTCCAACCCCTTAAGAATTCTGTAAGTTTCTATAAGATCCCCCCTCAATCTTCTAAATTCTAGCGAGTACAAGCCGAGTCTATCCTCTCCAGTCTATCCAGTCCTGACATCACAGGAATCAGTCTGGTGAACCTTCTCTTTACTCCCTCTATGGCAAGAATGTCTTTCCTCAGATTAGGAGACCAAAACTGTACGCAATACTCCAGGTGTGGTCTTACCAAGACCCTGTACAACTGCAGTGGAACCTCCACCTGCTCCTATAATGCGCCCAACATGGCAAAAGCCACCAACCCCCATTCCTGAAAACCTACTAAAATTACGCTTTTATTCCTTTTAGGTCAGATCTCGGTTCGAAAGGACTGCAGTGATATGGGAACACCAGGTAGGGAATGTTAGACACAAAATGCTGCAGAAACTCGACGGGCCAAGCCGCATCTCTGGAGAGGAATGGGTGACGTTTTGGGTCGAGAGGGGTCTGAAGAAGGGTCTCAACCGAAAGCATCATCCGTTCCTTCTCTTGAACTGTTTTGGTCTCCTATATATATCAGTATAGGAGTAAAGAGGTTCTTCTGCAGTTGTATAGGGCTCTGGTGAGACCATATCTGGAGTATTGTGTACAGTTTTGCTCTCCTAATTTGAGGAAGGACATCCTTGTGATTGAGGCAGTGCAGCGTAGGTTCACGAGACTGATCCCTGGGATGGCGGGACTGTCATCTGAGGAAAGATTGAAAAGACTAGGCTTGTATTCACTGGAGTTTAGAAGGATGAGGGGGGATCTTATAGAAACATATACAATTATAAAAAGGACTAGACAAGCTAGATGCAGGAAAAATGGTCCCAATGTTGGACGAGTCCAGAACCAGAGGAGCCACAGTCTTAGAATAAAGGGGAGGTCATTTAAGACTGAGGTGAGAAAAAACTTTTTCACACACAGAGCTGTGAATTTATGGAATTCCCTGCCACAGAGGCCAAGTCACTGGATGGATTTAAAAGAGCGTTAGATAGAGCTCTAGGGGCTAGTGGAGTCAAGGGATATGGGGAGAAGGCAGACACGGGTTATTGATAGGGGAAGATCAGCCATGATCACAATGAATGGCGGTGCTGGTTCGAAGGGCCGAATGGCCTCCTCCTGCACCTATTTTCTATGTTTCTATGTTTCTATGAACCAGGTCACTGCCACATCACTGTGATGCACTGTCTTGCCACTTGTTTGTGATGCTGAGGCTTTATAAGGTGATGGTCAGACTGGTATTTGGAGTATTGTGAGCAGTTTTGGGCCCCGTATCTGCGGAAGGATGTGCTGGCGCTGAAGAGAGTCCAGAGGAGGTTTTACGAGAATGATTCCAGGCATGATTAGGTTAACATATGATGAGCATTTGAAGGCACTGGGCCTGTACTCGCTGGAGTTTAGAAGGATGAGGGGAAGGGGGGGCCTCATTGAAACTTACCGAATAGTGAAAGGCCTGGATAGAGTGGATGTGGAGAACATGTTTCCACTAGTGGGAGAATCTAGGACCAGAGGGCACAGACTCCGAATAAAAGGATGTACCTTTAGAGAGGAGACGAGGAGGAATTTCTTTAGTCAGAGGGTAGTGAATCTATGGAATTCCTTGCCACCGAAGGCTGTGGAGGGCTATTTTAAGGCAGCGATTAACACTTGTGATTAGTACGGGTGTCAAGGGATATGAGGAAAAGGCAGGAGATTGGGGTTGAGAGGGAATGATAGACCAGCCATGTGGTGGGGTGGATGCAATGGGCCGAATGGCCTAAATCTGCTCCTACGACTTATGAACGTGAACTTATAAACAGACCTATTACGTCTGTTCTCTCATTCCCACAAGCCAGCCAATCTTCTGCTCACACCAACATGTTACCTCATGTAGCATGAATTTGACATTTCCATGATAACCTTTGAGGCATGTTACCCTTATGTAAATCGTGTGGGTAAAGGCTTATTAGTGAAACATGCATCAGGATACAGTGCGAACCTTGGTTTTGGATCCGATCCAGGCACAT
Organism: Leucoraja erinaceus; assembly: GCF_028641065.1. Taxonomy (NCBI): domain Eukaryota; kingdom Metazoa; phylum Chordata; class Chondrichthyes; order Rajiformes; family Rajidae; genus Leucoraja; species Leucoraja erinaceus. Next base: position 5,238,445 of record NC_073412.1, on the reverse strand, counting down.
CATACCTGAAATGAGTACAGCAGGTATTGCAAAAGGGGAAATACACAGAGTGCAGGATATAGTATTGGAGCTATAATAGTATAATTGGGCAATCGTGTTGGCGCAGTGGTAGAGTTGCTGCCTTACAGCGAATGCAGCGCCGGAGACCCAGGTTCGATCCCGACTACGGGTGCTGTCTGTACGGAGTTTGCACGTTCTCCCCATGGCCTGCCTGGGTTTTCTCCGAGAGATCTCCGGTTTCCTCCCACACTCCAAGGACGTACAGGTTTGTAGGTTAATTGGCTTGGTGTAAATGTAAAAATTGTCCCCAGTGTGTGTAGGATAGTGTTAGTGTTAGTGTGCGGGGATCGCTGGTCGGCGCGGACCCGGTGGGCCGAATGGTCTGTTTCCCCGCTGTATCTCTGAACTAAACTAAGCTAAACTATCAATTAACCCTCCAACCCGCCCACCTTTGGGATGTGGTAGGAAACCTGAGCACCAGGAGTAAACCCACGCGTGTCTCAATGAGAACATGCAAACTCCACGCTGGCAGCAGACTGAGTCAAAGTTAAACATAGGTAACTGGAGCTGAGGGGCAGCAGCTCTACCAGTTCATGTTCATAAGTGATAGGAGCAGACTTAGGCCATTCGGCCCATCAAGTCTACTCCGCCATTCAATCATGGCTGATCTATCTTCTCCTCTCAAGCCCATTCTCCTGCCTTCGCTCCATAACCGCTGACACCTTAACTAATCACAAACCTATCTATCTCTAAATTCATTGACATGGTCTCCATGGTCCTTCTGTACCTTATACCTACCCTCCAAGCAGTAACCCCTACTGGTTACATTGGGCGGCACAGAGTTGCTGCCTCACAGCGCCAAAGACCCGGGTTCGATCCCGACTACGGGTGCTGTTAGTAAGGAGTTTGTACGTTCTCCCCGGGACCTCGTGGGTTTTCTCCAGGTGCTCTGGTTTCCCCCCACAGCCCAAAGACATACAAGTGTGTAGGCTAATTGGCTTGGTATAAATGTTTTTGAAAAATTGTCCCCGGTGTGTGTGGGATAGTGTTAATGTGCGGGGATCGTGGACTTGGTGGGCTGAAGGGCCTGTTTCCGCGCTGTATCTCTAAACGAAACTATTTAAAACTGGAAGGGAAATGTGGCCCCACAGAGAAATACGTGTACACTTGATTCATAAGAACTTGATGATGCAAGCAAATGCTGCCAGAATATATAATTTATAGGACTCTAATGTCAAAAGGGCGTGGGTTGTGAGCATGCAACATCAGCCGTGTTGCATTGCCACAGACTCTGGGTTAAGGTGAAACATTAAATCAAGACCTGTCAACTCGTTGATGCAATGGGTAAAACATGGGGTGCTTAACAAAGGAGGGAACGGAGTCCTGCAGGGAGCTGGACAATATACCTTCTACAGCCGGCTATCCATGGCTCACTGTGCCTGCTTCTTGTGGGATCTTGCTCTGTCCAGATCGGGAAAGCACAAACTCCGAAGTCTTCAAGGATTGAAAAGTGAACCCCAAGGCTCTGAAGCTAAGCAAACGGATTTAGTGCTCTTCAGTATTAGTTTTAGAGATCCAGCGCGTGAACAGGCCCTTCGGCCCCACCGAGTCTGCACCAGCCAGCGATCCCCGCACCTTAACACTGCCTTACACACACCGGGACCAATTTTACATTTACATTTATAACCAAGCCAAGTCAGGTTTGTTTTTATCATTTAAAGGTTCGTTTTTATCATTTAAAAATAAATTGGATAGTTATATGGACAGGAAGGGAATGGAAGGTTATGGTCTGAGCGCAGGTGTATGGGACTAGGGGAGAATACGTGTTCGGCACGGACTAGAAGGGTCGAGATGGCCTGTTTCCATGCTGTAATTGTTATATGGTTATTATATGGTAACCTACAAAACCTGCACGTCTTTGAGTGTGGGAGGAAACCGAAGATCTCGGAGACAACCCATGCAGGTCACGGGGAGAACGTACAAACACTGTGCAGACAGCACCCGTAGTCAGGATCAAACACCATCTGTTTTCACCTATGACCTGCCAAACTTTGACCTGCCCCTGCACTCTGTGAACTGTCCTTCCTCCCCCCCACCACACCCTGCAATCAGTCCGTAGAACGGTCCCGACCCAAGATATCACCTACCCATGTTCTCCAGAGATGCTGCCTGACCAGCTGAGTTCCTCCATCACTTTGGGCCTCATGTGATCAACATGATCTGCGTCACCCACATACAACAACACACCATTACTCTACCCATTTCCAGCTTGTCTAGACTGGGCTCTTTGGCAATCCGATATCTACCACACTTAACTTCAGTGCGTAAGCAGTTCCCAATTCCGAGTCACCACACACCTCCACTTAGGGAAACAGATCCGAGAAGCCCAGCCCAATATCAGGACGGAGTTCATATTTGATATATTTGTCAAATTTGATTGACAAAATATTTCATATTTGTCTCATTGTCTGTAACTCATTTTCACCTAGCCCCCACAATGGCCTGTTTCCTTGATCAGCTTTACTTTTTTGCATATCTTTCATTCATTTACATAGAAACATAGAAAATAGGTGCTGGAGTAGGCCATTCGGCCCTTCGAGCCTGCACCGCCATTCAATATGATCATGGCTGATCATCCAACTCGGTATCCTGTACCTGCCTTCTCTCCATACCCCCTGATCCTTTTAGCCACAAGGGCCACATCTAACTCCCTCTTGGTTCTATATCTCTCTGTATCACCATCTATATCTCTTGTTTCCCTTTCCTCCTGACTCTCAGTCTAAAGAAGGGTCTCTGCCCGGAAAGTCGCCTATTCCTTTTCTCCAGAGATGCTGCCTGTCCCGCTGAGTTACTCCAGCTTTTTGTGTCCATCTCAGTAAGTAAGTAAGTTTATTGGCCAAGTATTCACATACAAGGAATTTGCCTTGGTGCTCCGCCCACAAGTAACAACATAGAAACATAGAAACATAGAAATTAGGTGCAGGAGTAGGCCATTCGGCCCTTCGAGCCTGCACCGCCATTCAATATGATCATGGCTGATCATCCAACTCAGTATCCCGTACCTGCCTTCTCTCCATACCCTCTGATCCCCTTAGCCACAAGGGCCACATCTAACCCCCTCTTAAATATAGCCAATGAACTGGCCTCAACTACCCTCTGTGGCAGAGAGTTCCAGAGATTCACCACTCTGTGTGAAAAAAGTTCTCCTCATCTCGGTTTTAAAGGATTTCCCCCTTATCCTTAAGCTGTGACCCCTTGTCCTGGACTTCCCCAACATCAGGAACAATCTTCCTGCATCTAGCCTGTCCAACCCCTTAAGAATTTTGTAAGTTTCTATAAGATCCCCTCTCAATCTCCTAAATTCTAGAGAGTATAAACCAAGTCTATCCAGTCTTTTCTTCATAAGACAGTCCTGACATCCCAGGAATCAGTCTGGTGAACCTTCTCTGCACTCCCTCTATGGCAATAATGTCCTTCCTCAGATTTGGAGACCAAAACTGTACGCAATACTCCAGGTGTGGTCTCACCAAGACCCTGTACAACTGCAGTAGAACCTCCCTGCTCCTATACTCAAATCCTTTTGCTATGAAACAGTGACATACAGTGACAGTTACGAATGACTCAGAAAACTACAGATACCATTTAACCGCACGTTTTTGGGATGTGGGAGGAAACCAGAGCAAACCAGAGAAAACCGAGGCGGTCACAGGGAGGACGTGCAAACTCCACACAGACAGCACCGAACCCAGGTTACTGCAGCTGTGAGGCAGCAGCTCTACAAGCTGTGTCTCTGTGCCACACCTACAAAGCAGATGCAATAGAAATACATGCATGTACTGAAAATGCCAGTGGAAACCAAAGCTAAAATACGTACTTTGTGGCATAGTTTGTTTTTGGACCAGTTTGTATGCCAATCCCTAATTTTGGATCTTCTTTCTGAATCCTCATAGCACATGGAGAACTCTGTCCAGATAGCTACGATTCCTACTGCTTTAATGGAGGCACCTGCTACATTCTAATATCCACTCCATTCTGCTGGTAAGTCACATTCTTGCAGCGGTAGAGCTACTGCCTTACAGCGCCAGAGACCTGGGTTCAATCCCGACCACGGGCGCTGTCTATACGGTGTTTGCACGTTCTCCCCGTGAGCGCGTGGATTTTCTCCGTGATCACTATTTATGCTCCATGAAATCCTCTCCCACCACCTCATCCTATTGACTGCTTCAGATACAGAGAATGGAAGAGTCAGTGACACACACAGTGTACTGACTGTAGGTTCTTGAGTACTGGAGGTATTGAGCCCGCCAGCATTTTGTGTCTAATCTTCGGTGTAAACCAGCATCTGCAGTTCCTTCATTCACATATTGAGGGTACACCTGGTTTTACTCCAGACAGCTTTTGACTGGGGGAGAAATTCTATGCTGAGCTATTCAACCAGATTTAGCTCTTAGGGCTAACAGAATCAAGGGACAATAGACCATAGACAATAGGTGCAGGAGTAGGCCATTCGGCCCTTTGAACCAGCACCGCCATTCAATGTGATCATGGCTGATCATCCCCAATCAGTTCCCCGTTCCTGCTTTCGCCCCATATCCCCTGACTCCACTATTTATAAGAGCCCTATCTAGCTTTCTCTTGAAGTTCTGAGGCAGAGAATTCTACAGACTATGGGATTCCAAAGGGATATGGAGAGAAAGTGGGAACGGGGTATTGATTCTGGATGATCAGCCGTGATCATATTGAATGGTGGTGCTGGCTCGAAGGGCTGAATGGCCTACTCCTGCATCTATCTTCTATGTTTCTATGTTTCAGCTGTGGGGTGCATTACATGCAACGCAGGTCCTATCCTCTCGAATGCATGCTTTCCAGAAAGCTGAAACTCAGGGGTGAGGGGTAGGATTAGGGTTAGTGATTAAATCTCAATACTGAGATGGTTAGACACAATGCAACGTTTTGTCATCCCCACCACACCTCTCCCCTTCAATCAGTCTGAAAAAGGTTCTCAATCCAAAACATCAGCTATCCACGTTCTCTAGAGATGCTGCCTGACCCGCTGAGTCACTCCCAGCACTTTGGGTCTTTTTGTGTATTAACCAGCATCTGCAGTTCCTGGTTTCTACTGGTTAGATTGTGCTTTGGGTCAAGATATCAATTGTAATTGAACCGAAGTGAGGAGACAGATGTCGAGGCAAACACCAGCTGTTATCTAACTATAGGATAGAATAGGTTCAAAGGGCTGAATGGCCTCCTGGTGAGTCTTTTCTGTCTCATTCAGGTTATGGAAACATATGAATCACGAGCAGGAGTTGGCCAGTCTGCCCTCAAGCTGAGTCCTTGGTCAATAAGATCACAGCTGATCTCACTGTGGCCCTTGTGGCTAAGGGGATCAGGGGGTATGGAGAGAAGGCAGGTACGGGATACTGAGTTGGATGATCAGCCATGATCATATTGAATGGCGGTGCAGGCTCAAAGGGCCGAATGGCCTACTCCTGCACCTAATTTCTATGTTCTATGTTTCTATGTTTCTAGAGTCTGAAGATGGATCCCGACCCGAGACATCGTCTGTCTATTCCCTCCACAGATGCTGCCTGACCCGCTGGTCTCCTCCCGCACTCCGTATTTTGCTCAATATTCCCACATCTGCTTCTCTCTCTTTTATTCCAAGCCAAACTCCATATTCCTACGGTAGTCAAAAGTGCTGGAGAAACTCAGCGGGTGCAGCAGCATCTATGGAGTGAAGGAAATAGGTAACGTTTCGGCCCGAAACCCTTCGGGTTTCGAACCGAAACGTTGCCTATTTCCTTTGGGTTTTGGCCTGAAACGTTGCCTATTTCCTTCGCTCCATAGATGCTGCTGCACCCGCTGAGTTTCTCCAACATTTTTGTCTACCTTCGATTTTCCAGCATCTGCAGTTCCTTCTAAAACCCCATATTCCTACGATCGTACGCTTCCTTGTTTATTGAGAAATAATCTAACCGCCTTTAAAATATTCAACGGCTTTACCTCCACCGTTCTTTGAGGAATGAGTAGGTTAGCCTATGATGAGCATTTGTCGGCACTGGGCATTCACTCGCTAGAGTTTCCGAGAAAGAGGCGGGGTACCTAATTGCAACACACAGAATAGTGGATGTGGAGAGGATGTTTCCACTTGTGGGAGAGTCTAGGACTAGAGGTCACAGACACAGAATTAAAGGACGTTCCTTTAGGAAGGAGAGGAGGAGAAATTTATTTTTCGTCAGAGGATGGTGAATCTGTGGAATTCTTTGCCACAGAGAGCTGTGGAGTAATAGACAATAGACAATAAACAATAGGTGTAGGAGTAGGCCATTCGGCCTTCGAGCTAGCACCGCCATTCAATGTGTTCATGGCTGATCATCCCCAATCAGTACCCCGTTCCTGCCTTCTCCCCATATCCCCTAACTCTGCTATTTTTAAGAGCCCTATCTAGCTCTCTCCTGAAAACATCCAGAGAACCGGCCTCCACCGCCCTCTGAGGCAGAGAATTCCACAGACTCACCACTCTCTGGGAGAAAAAGTGTTTCCTCGTCTCCGTTCCAAATGGCTTACTCCTTATTCTTAAACTGTGGCCCTGGACTCCCCCAACATCGGGGACATGTTTCCTGCCTCTAGCGTGTCCAAACCCTTAACAATCTTATATGTTTCAAAGAGATTCCCTCTCATCCTTCTAAACTCCAGAGTGTACAGGTATTGTGGCAAGTCAGTGGACATATTTAAGGCAGAGATAGATTCTTGATTAGTACAGGTGTCAGAGGTTATGGGTAGAAGGCAGGAGAATGGGGTTAGGATGGAGATGGATCAGCCATGATTGAATGGCGTAGACTTGATGGGCCTAATGGCCTAATTTGATTGCTATTACTTATGACCTTAAGAGAGGGTGCTGTCTGTGCGGAGTTTGCCCGTTCTCCCTGTGACTGCGTGGGTTTCCTCCGGGTGCTCCAGTTTCCTCCCACACTACAAGGACGTGCAGGTTTGTGCGTTCATTGGCTTTGCAAATGTCCCCCTAGTGTGTAGGGAGTGGATGCGAAAGTGGGGATAACATATCAACGGACAGTATGGACTCCGTGGGCCGAAGGGCCTGTTTCCACTGTGTATCTCTAAGATGAAAGAGGGTTACAGCACTGTAGATGGCTAGTGCATGTGCCTTTAACATAGTGACCTCACCACCCTTAACCACTCCCCTTATTAGGTGTATAATTGCATGCTCCCTCCCTTGTGTCTCTCTCTCTAGCTCTGGTGACAGACCACGTACAGCTAGAATAGTAATGATGTGAACAGTTAATAAAACTATAGTTAAGACAATGAGTTGTTGAGACTTCTTTACATGGTGTCAGAAGTGGGATACTTCTTTACTTCTTTACAAGCACTCTGATGGATTTTTTTTTGTCCTTCTACCTTTCTCTTGGTAGGAGTATATTGGATGGTGGGATCAAACCGCAGAGAGGTGAATCTGCAAACGTTACTGTGTGGGATATTTCTGACTATTGCCAGCTATCCAAGCACAATCTCCCTCTTGTGTGACCAGGTTTCCCTCTTATCTCGTACAGGTGTAACAACAGTTTCAAAGGCAACCGATGCCAGGAGTTTGTGCTGCTCAGCCAGCAGCCGGAGAGGACCGTCAGCTTGTTGCTGGTCATTCTCATTGTGGTGACCCTGCTGGTCGTGTTACTTGCGATCACGGGCCGAACCTACTGCTACTGCCGGTGAGCCACTTGAATTACAGCCGTCCATCTGACTTCTCCGGGGGGGGGGGGGGTGGGGAACAAGCGAGGGGGGGGCCGGGGAGGAGGGGGAGGAGGGGAAAGAGGGACAACATAGGCCCCACGTTGTTCTGCTTGCAAGTGGTGCAGCAGGTAGTGCAGCTTTCTCTCATGTCCAACAATCTGTGTGTGTGTGATTTACACAGAGAGTGGTGAATCTCTGCATTTTGTTGTCTCTGTACTGTACACTGACAATGACAATTAAAATTGAATCTGAATCTGAATCTGATCTGTGGAATTCTCTGCCACAGAAGGTAGTTGAGGCCACACAGTTCATTGGCTATATTTAAGAGGGAGTTAGATGTGGCCCTTGTGGCTAAAGGGATCGGGGAGTATGGAGAGAAGGCAGGGATGGGATACATAGAAACATAGAAATTAGGTGCAGGAGTAGGCCATTCGGCCCTTCGAGCCTGCACCGCCATTCAATATGATCATGGCTGATCATCCAACTCAGTATCCCGTACCTGCCTTCTCTCCATACCCTCTGATCCCCTTAGCCACGAGGGCCACATCTAGCTCCCTCTTAAATACAGCCAATGAACTGGCCTCGACTACCCTCTGTGGCAGAGTGTTCCAGAGATTCACCACTCTCTGTGTGAAAAAAGTTCTTCTCATCTCGGTTTTAAAGGATTTCCCCCTTATCCTTAAGCTGTGACCCCTTGTCCTGGAACTGAGTTGGATGATAAGCCATGATCATATCGAATGGCGGTGCAAACTCGAAGGGCCGAATGGCCTCTACTCCTGCACCTATTGTCTATGTTTCTATGGTCTACATTAAGTGTTTTCTGCATGACCACGTCATAGAGTTCATCAGTTCAAGGAGCAGAATTAGGCCATTCGGCCCTTCGAGTCTACTCCGCCATTCAACCATGATCACTGCCTCCAAATCCCATTCTCCTGCCTCCTCCCCAATAACCCGACACCCGTTCTAATCAAGAATCTGTCAGCCTCAGTTAAACAACGTGGAAACAGGCACTTCAGCTTAAAGGGGCTGTCCCACTGTACGAGGTAATTCAAGAGCTCTCCCGAGTTTAAACAAAATATAAAACTCGTGGTAAGCACGGAGAATGTACGTAGCGGGTACGTCGGAGCTCGGGACGTCTCTTAGCGGCTCGTAACGCTAACGGCAGGTACCCGGGAAACGCGGTCAGCTCATGAAGACTCGTGAAGATTTTTCAACATGTTGAAAAATGTCCACGAGAGCCCCGAGTACCTACGAGCGGCCATTACCGTAAATCTCCGAGTTCGAATCAGGGGAAACCCGGGAGAACTCTTGAATTAGCTCGTACAGTGAGACAGGCCCTTAACTCATCCATACCAACCAAGATGCCCCATCTAAGCTGGTCCCATTTGCCTGTGTTTGGCCTATATCCCTCTAAACCTTTCCTATCTATGTACCTGCCTAGGTGTCTCCTCCAGGTGCTGCCCAGATCCCCTTACATAAATAAGACATGCTGGCATGTTAACTAGCCGCTAAATTGGTGAAGGTGTCTGGTGGAGAAATCGGGTTAACAGAATCGGGTTAAAGGTCTGTGGAATTCTCTGCCTCAGAGGGCGGTGGAGGCAGGTTCTGTGCCTTTGGATAGGAGACGAGGTGGAATTTCTTTAGTCAGAGGATGGTGAACCTGTGGAATTCATTGCTGTGAAGTCCAAGTCAGTGTGTATTTTGAAAAGCGGAGATTGACAGGTTCTTGATTAGTAAGGGCGTCAAAGGTTATGGCGAGAAAGCTGGAGAATGGGGTTGAGTATGGAGAGGTAGATCAGCCATGCTTGAATGGCGGAGTAGACTCGATGGGCCGAATGGTCTAATTCTGTGCTCCTGTGACTTATGAACTTAAATGGCCTCAGTCAAAATCAAGGAAGTGCAAGAAATGAGGAAAAACAATCTGCCTTGATCTTTAATCATCTTCCAGATCTTCCAAAGGCAAGAAACATTTGCTGAGGTGATAAATGTGTTACCAACTCTCCTCCACCTCCACATGTAGCTCCAGTTGTCCATGTTAGATCATGCAGATATGGGGCAGACACATTTCGCTGGACACAAAATTACAACTTTGGCTGGTATTTTGCCCTTCGTAATCTGTTCATCTGGGTGTACAACAGGATGTATATTCCTAATGTGCCTCTCAAGATCTCCAGATAAAGGCTGGCTTATCAAAATAAAACACAGTGATGTTGATTTACGAGGATGTCGGCAAGACTCGATCGAGGGCCTGCGGTTGAGCAGACTGCGACTTTATTCCTTGCAGCGCAGGAGGATGAAGGATGATCTTATAGAGGTGCTCGAAATCATGAGAGGAACACCTAAGGCAAAACGCACAGAGTCTTTCGCCCAGAGGAATGGAGAATGAGAGGACATGGGTTTAGATCAGATTCAGATTCAACTTTAATTGTCATTGTCAGTGTACAGTACAGAGACAACAAAATGCAGTTAGCATCTCCCTGGAAGAGCGACATAGAATATGATTTCAATAAATAAATCCATTTACATTTAAGGTGAGGAGCGAAAGATTTAAGAGGAACCTGAGGGGTAACATTTTTTACAGGTGTCTGGAACGAGCTGTCAGAGGAGGCTGGTACTCTTGAAGCATTTAGACTGGTACATGAATCGGAGAGGTTCAGGAGGATATGGGCCAAACCTAGGAAGTTGGGGCGTGTTGGTCGACACGGGCAAGTTGGGCAGAAGGGCCTTTTCCACACTGTATGGTGTAATCACTTATAGGGAGCAGTACATCCAGGTTGTTCACAGCAAGCTCACAATACTTTGGACAATTGTGTGCAGTTCTGGTCTCTCCATTCCAGTGCCACAGGTTGTAGAGCTGCTGCCTCACTTTGCCAGCGATGCTGACTTTGGGTGCCGTCTGTGTGGAGTTTGCACGTTCTCCCTGCGACGGGCGAGGTCTCCGATTTCCTTCCACACCCAAAGACGTGCAGGTTCTTAGGTTATTTGGCCTCTGTAAATTGCCCCAAATATGCAGGGAGTAGATGAGAAAGTGGAATCACAGAACTAGCGAGAACAGGCGATCGATGGTCGGCATGGACTCGGTGGGGTGGGCCAAAGAGGTGACAAGGACGTGACAGGCAGTAAAATTAATCAGGACAGTGAAAATGGTCGGAGAACTAAGGTGTGGTTCCTGAACCGAGTCTCCCCTCCCCTCCATTCCACCCAACCCCCCATGTATAGGTGATAGGAACAGAATTAGGCCATTTGGCCCATCAAGTTTACTCCGCCATTCAATCATGGCTGATCTAACTCGTCCTTCCAACACCATTCTCCTGCCTTCTCCCCATTACCCCTGACACCCGTACTAGTCAAGAATCTTTCACTCTCTGCCTTTACTAGAATGTTGCCTGGGTTTCAGCATCTAAGTTACAGAGAAAGGTTGAACAAGTTAGGTCTTTATTCTTTGGAGCGCAGAAGTTTAAGGGGGGACTTGATAGAGGTCTTTAAAATGATGAGAGGGATAGACAGAGTTGACGTGGATAAGCTTTTTCCACTGAGAGTAGGGAAGATTCAAACAAGAGGACATGACTTGAAAATTAAGGGACAGAAGTTTAGTTATGAAAGCGAACATACCATAATGCATTTCGTTGTCTCTGTACTGTACACTGACAATGACAATTAAACTTGAATCTGACTCAGAATCTTTAGGGGTAGCATGAGGGGGTCCACTTTTTCACTCAGAGAGTGGTAGCTGTGTGGAATGAGCTTCCAGTGGAAGTGGCGGAGGCAGGTTTGATTTTATCATTTAAAAATAAATTGGATAGGTATATGGACGGGAAAGGAATGGAGGGTTATGGTGTGAGTGCAGGTAGATGGGACTAGGTGAGAGTAAGTGTTCGGCACGGACTAGAAGGGCCGAGATGGTCTGTTTCCGTGCTGTAATTGGTATATGGTTAAAACTATCCATTGTGCAGGTACAGTGAGTGCGGCTCTTTGGTTACTCTGGGCGTTTGTGTTTCAGGAAACAGAGGCAGAAGAGGAGGAAGAAGCAGCGCCGGAGTTTGTACCAGGTCGTGGCCCGACACAGAAGCATCGACATCGGGTAGACATTCGCCTCCGTGGAAGCACGACAGGGGCCGTCGAGCCAAATAAACAATAAACTCATGGCCGAGATTACTAAAGGACGAGCTGCAGTCTGAATACACACGGCATTAAAACGCGCATACCCACTCACTCACACACACACACATACAGCTCCAGACACCCAGTCAACCAACGCTCCCTGTGGATCAGAGGGAATTTCCTCCCCGGACCTTTCCGTTTAAAGCACAGATCCTCAGATTGAAGCTAGTCTGAAGAAGGGTGTCGGCCCGAAACGTTGCCTATTTCCCTCGCTCCATAGATGCTGCTGCACCCGCTGAGTTTCTCCAGCATTTTTGTCCATCCTCAGATTCATCCATTCAGCAATCAATTTTTAAGTCCACATGGGGACGTTCGACTGAAAATAGCTCATCTCCAAAGCCGTGGCACAAGAACAAACGCAAGAACGCTTCGAGGATGGACTAAATGCCAAGGCTGCAATAGGAGATACGAGAGACTGCACATGCTGGAATTTTGAGCTGAAAAATAAAAACTCAGCGGGCCGGGTAGCATCTGTGGAGGAAAATGGACAAGCGACGTTCTCGATCTGACCCCTCGTCAGACTGATACAGTCCCTCTAGTAGTTTGTTTTTTTGGCACTATCTTTGGTATATTCCCTACTACAATCAGTCTGAAGAAATGTCTGGACCCAACATGTTACCTATCCATTTTCTCCAGAGATGCTCCCTGACCCGCTGAGTTACTCCAGCATTTTGTGTCCACCTTTGGTTCCTTGCAGCTCTGCTCCTTCGTTACCCACAGAATCCGGGCTACGTTAAGGGAACCCTTGCTTTTCCTCTCTCTCCATCCCTCCCCCTTCCTAGTTCTCCGACCAGTCTGACTGTCCCCGATTAAATTTTATCTCTGTATGCTTCGTTATCTCCTTCTCCTCGCTACCAATGATCTATTCCACATTTTCCTTGATTCCCCATCTCCTTTGATGTGTTTTCACACCTTACCCTTCCTTATCTCTTTGTGACTTCCCTCCCAACCCCCCAGACTCTCAGCCTGAAAAAGGGTCTCAGCCCTAAATGTCACCCATTCCATCTCTCCATAGATGCTGCCTGCCCCGCTGAGTTACTCCAGCATTTTAGAAACATAGAAAATAGGTGCAGGAGTAGGCCATTCAGCCCTTCGAGCCTGCACCGCCATTCAATATGATCATGGCTGATCATCCAACTCAGTATCCTGTACCTGCCTTCTCTCCATACCCCCTGATCTCTTTAGCCACAAGGGACACATCTAACTCCCTCTTAAATATAGCCAATGAACTGGCCTCAACTACCTACCCAGTCTGAAGAAGGTTTCGGCCCGAAACGTTGCCTATTTCCTTCGCTCCATAGATGCTGCTGCACCCGCTGAGTTTCTCCAGCTTTTTTGTGTAACCTGGCCTCAACTACCTTCTGTGGCAGAGATTTCCACAGATTCACCACTCTCTGTGAGTAAAATGTTTTCCTCATCTCGGTCCTAAAAGATTTCCCCCTTATCCTTAAACTGTGACCCCTTGTGTTGTGCCTATCTTTGGTATAAACCAGCATCTGCAGTTCCTTCCTACATACATACCTCAAAGTAACACTGGGGCCTGAAAGGGTGAGTCTGGTGGACTATTCAACCAGATTCCCCTCCCATCTAAATTGTATGGATTACTGCTTGGAAGTAATTGGGCTTCCCACAACATGTTTAACACTGCCACTCTCAGTCAGAAGACGGGTCTCGACCTGAAACGTCACCCGTTCCATCCATCCAGAGATTCTGACTGTCCCGCTGAGTTACTCCAGCATTTTGCACCCAAGCTTGCTTGCATCACTGCACTTCAAAAGGACACACATTGCCGGGGTCACCTGCTGCAGGTCAGGCAGCATCTCTGGAGAACATGGAACCCGTGACTTTACAGGGCTCGACTCCAGCACGTAGTATCATTTTGATGAATGCAACTCCACCATGAACGCTTCCAGATGCTTGCGAATATATTTTAAATTCCATAACACTCGTTTTCCGAAATAAAGGAACAGTATGTTTTGCAAAAAAAATCAAACATTCGACGTAGTTTGGTGCATCTGCAGTATATAAAATCATACCGTGTACAGTGTCGGTTTCCTCTTTGAATATCTTTGCAAGTTGCTGTCTGTGTGGAGTTTCCATGTTCTCCCTGTGACCGCGTGGATTTCCTCCAGGTGTTCCAGTTTCTTCCCCAGCCCAAAGATGTGCGATGGTAAATTAAATGGCCACGGTAAATTGCCCGTAATGTCCAGGTGAGTGATAGATCCTGCCGACCTGTTTCCCTGCTGTATCTCTATAACTATGTATGTTTACACAAGAAGACACAAGAAGAGTGCTGGAGTAACTCAGCTGGTCAGGCAGCATCTGAGGAGAACGTGGATAGGTGACGTTTTGGGTTGGGGGCCTTCTTCAGATTGAATCAGTCTGAGGAAGGGTCCCGAACTGAAGCGTTCCCTAAAACAATGTCATCCTGGGATGACGCTGAGCTACTCCGGAACTCCATGTATTCATAGAAACATAGAAATTAGGTGCAGGAGTAGGCCATTCGGCCCTTCGAGCCTGCACCGCCATTCAATATGATCATGGCTGATCATAAACTCAGTATGAACCTGCCTGAATCTCCAATCTGATCCCCTAGTGGAATTCTCTGCCACAGAAGGTAAATATAGGCCACAGTTCATTGGCTATATTTAAGAGAGAGTTCCAGAGATGTGGCCCTCTGTGGTGAAAAGGGTTTCAATGGGAAAATTATGAGGGAGAGGGTTAAAGGATAGATATGTGGAGATGACAAAGGAGACATGAAAACATAGGAATTAGGTGCAGGAGTAGGCCATTCGGCCCTTCGAGCCTGCACCGCCATTCAATATGATCATGGCTGATCATCCACCTCAGTATCCCGTACCTGCTTTCTCCCCATATCCCTTGATCCCCTTAGCCAGAAGGGCCACAATCTAACAAATCTAAATATAGACAAAACTGTGGCCCTCAAACTACCCTCAGATTCAGAGAGATTCCAGAGATTCATTGTCACTCTCTGTGTACAGACAGGGTTTCAATGTGTGAAGCATCTCCCTGAGGGAGAGCGACAAAGGATGAGTTGAATAAATGAATAATAAGTAGACTTGGGGGGGGGGGGGGGGTGCAGGAGTTGGCCATTCGGCCCATCGATCACCAAAATCAGTAGAGTGACAGCCGCATCGGGATATCCCTTGATTCCATTCGCAGAAAAGAGAAAATCTAAAAGGTACACAAAAATGTGGCCGATTGCAAGCGGGTGCAGCGGGAGGTGTTCATGAAGCGAACTGCAGATAGGCAAAATCGAAGGTCGAAACCTTGGGTTTCGAGAAACTTACCGGGTGCAGCAGCATCTATGGAGCCCAAAAATAGCCAACGTTTCGGGTCGAAATCCAAAACGTTACCTATTTCCTTGGGTTTCGGCCCGAAACGTTGCCTATTTCCTTCACTCCATAGATGCTGCCTCACCCGCTGAGTTTCTCCAGCATTTGTGTGTACCTTCGATTGCTTCCCCCGACACCAATCAGTCTGAAGTCGGGTCCAGACCCCGAAAAGGTGTAGGAAGGAATTGCAGATGCTGGTTTAAACCAAAGACAAGACACAAAATGCTGGAGAGACTCAGCGGGACAGGCAGCAACTCTGGAGAGAAGGAATGGGTGACGTTTCAGGGTCTGAAGAAGACCCGAAACGTCACCCATTCATTCCTTCTCTCCAGAGATGCTGCCTGTCCCCCCGCTGAGTTACCCCATTTCTGTGTCTAGACTCGAAAAGGCATGTCAAGTCACGCCAAGTCAAGTCAAGTTTATTTGTCACATACACATACGAGATGTGCAGTGAAATGAAAGTGGCAATGCTCGCGGACTTTTGTGCAAAAGACAAACAACAAAACAACCAAACAAATTATAAACACAATCGTAACACACATACACACAAATCCGGTCCACTCTCTCCACAGCAGCTGCCTGACCCACTGATTCCCTCAGCTCTGTGTTTAGCTCAAGTCTCCCATTATCCCCCACATCCACATCTTCCAGCAGGTGATAAATGTCCATCAAATCGAAGTCTAGTCTTTTCTTTTGTAAATCATTTCTGGACCCTCTTTAACGCCTTTTACATCTTGCCTATAAAATGGCCATTAGAATTCAACAATATCGCAGTTGATGCTGAGCTAATGCTCTATATAAAGCATGACTTCCCTGCTCATACATACTCTGTTGATAAAATCCAGACTTCCTATTGCACAGACTAGTTCCCACTGTAAATAATCAGCCTGTGAAAAGAGCAAATTCTCCAGCAAACTCGACCGACCTTTACGTAAACTATTCCTTCTCACATGCAAACTGCACTGCAGGATTTATCACGAAAGATAGACACAAAATAAGCTGGAGTAACCCAGCAGGACAGACAACATCTCTGGAAGATCCAAAAGGAATAGGCGACGTTTCGGGTCAGGACCCTTCTTTGTCGATTTAAACCAGGGTCTGCAGTTCTTTCCTCCGGGTTTATCACTAATTCTATCAGTGTATGTGAATCTTCTTCGGTCATGGCTGAACATGGGTGTCTCCAGGGTGCTATTCCCTACATGTGCGTGACTTTGTTTAACATAGAAACTAAGAAAATAGGTGCAGGAGGAGGCCATTCGGCCCTTCGAGCCAGCACCGCCATTCATTGCGATCATCCCCAATCAATCAATAACCCGTGCCTGCCTTCTCCCCATATCCCTTGACTCCACTAGCACCTAAAGCTCTATCTAACTCTCCCTTAAATCCATCCAGTGACTTGGCCTCCACTGCCCTCTGTGGCAGGGAATTCCATAAATTCAC
This sequence comes from Leucoraja erinaceus, assembly GCF_028641065.1. NCBI lineage: Eukaryota > Metazoa > Chordata > Chondrichthyes > Rajiformes > Rajidae > Leucoraja > Leucoraja erinaceus. The sequence goes on along the minus strand of NC_073412.1, from coordinate 5,221,745 downwards.
AACTGAAAAAGTATTTTCTCACCTCAGTCTTAAATGACCTCCCCTTTATTCTAAGACTGTGTGTGGCCCCTGGTTCTGGACTTGCCCAAGATTGGGATCATTTTTCCTGCATCTAGCTTGTCCAGTCCTTTTATAATTTTATATGTTTCTATAAGATATCCCCTCATTCTTCTAAACTCCAGTGAACACAAGCCTCCAAGAATACGTGGGGAGACTGGTGCACAGACAGCCACCCCACGGTCCTTGACAGATCTGGGTCAGGATCCAGTGGCGTGGAGTCCAAGACGACCGGAGACCCTTCATCCGCCTTCCCAGCCGTTGTGACGCTCCACTAAGGTCAGCCATCGTCCTCCGCCTGTTCCACCGTTGAGGTCTTGGTTGGATTGGATCTTTGTCAGAGACCAGAACTCCCCCTCGACCTTACCGCCATGGGTGGCCCTACCAGGAGCATCGCTCCAGACAGCATCGCTCTCAGGATCTCAGGACCTCAACCACGACAAGGTGACAATCCACGGAGAAGTGAATCTATTTTTCTTATTTTTGGGAAGTAATCATATTCTTTCGCTGACACCAGTATGCAATTTTATACAGCGAGAAAAGGCAGTGATAAATTGTCAGTTTGCATGCATTTAGTTTAGATCTTTCACTGTTATAAAAGAAAGTTAATTAATATAATTAGAAACTTTAATTACAGGAAACAAAGTTCTTCCAATTCAGATAACTGATCCCTCGTGCAACAACCAAGTGGTCACACCTGCACAAACGCAGCAGTTAACCCATCACAGCACACCTCCACCTGCGACCAGATTGTAGAAGGGATCGCAGGGCAAACAGTCGGTTCCTCTCCAGTTCCGTGGCGTGGAAGATTCTCCTTTGCGTTTCCTTTTTAACACAGAGTGCTCTGCATGCACTGTGCGGTCTTGGGAGGGAGAGGGATGAATGTTTCCAAGGTGTGTAGGAAGGAACTGCAGATGCTGGTTTACATCGAAGATGGGACACAAATCGCTGGGGTGACTCAGTGGGACAGGCAGCATCTCTGGAGAGAGGGAATAGGTGACGTTTCTGGTCGAGGCCCATCTTCAGACTGAGGGCCTGAAGGGACTCAACCCGAAACGTCACCCATTCCTTCTCTCCAGAGATGCTGCCTGTCCCGCTGAGTCACTCCAGCATTTTGTGCCTATGTTTCCAAGATGATGGGCACACACCTGCATGGACACACACATGCCAAGCGCACACTGATGCACTCTGATCACATACATGGGTTTAGACAGACATCAGTCTGAAACATAGAAAATAGGTGCAGGAGTAGGCCATTCAGCCCTTCGAGACAGCACCGCCATTCAATATGATCATGGTTGATCATCCAAAATCAGTACCCCGTTCCAGCTTTTCTCCCCATATATCCCTTGATTCTCTTTGCCCCAAGAGCTAAATCTAACTCTCTCTTGAAGATGGCTCCCATTCTGAAACGCCATGAATTTGTGGAAGTCTCTGCCACGGAAGGCAGTAGAGGCCACTTCACTGGATTAATTTAAAAGAGTTAGATAGAGCTCTAGGGGCTAGCGGAATCAAGGGATATGGGGAGAAGGCAGGCACGGGTTACTGATTGTGGATGATCAGCCATGATCTCTCCATAGATGCTGCCTCACCCGCTGAGTTTCTCCAGCATTTTGTGTCTACCACAGCCTCTGCCACAGCCTTGGACCCTTGAGGGGAACCTTCAGCTACTCTCCTGGTGTTTAGAGGGACATGGGCCAAATGCAGGCAGACTAGTATAGACGTGGCAGGGCAAGTTGGGCCGAAGGGCCTGGTTTTATGGGTGAACATGGGAATCAGGGCACAGAATGTGCAATCTGCATGCACTGAGCATCCATGGTCAGTATTAAATCGTGGTTCTAATGTATTTCACTACCGTGCCCAGTTTCGGTTGACTGAAGCCTTATGCCCCTGTCCCACTTAGGTTTTTGTCAGTCTCGCTACCTGCTTCCACTACCTGCAACCTCCGGGAACTGCACGGAAACCTTGGGTGGGGCGCAAAGTCTCCAGTTCAGGTTTCCTAAGTGGGACAGGGGCATTACCGACGCCAAACAGACCAGGGCAACTTGGCGATACAGCCAAGAATCGACTGATCGTTATTGTCCGACGTTAACATGTCTTTCCTATCCCACGTCCCACAGCTCCTTTGCATTGCTTTCATTCAGCGAGGTCATAAAGCAATCATTGGATTATTTTACCATGATTAGCCTAACATTTATTATAATAACGATGACAAACAAAAATCACCAAAAACTGTACAATTGATTGAATTGAGAAAGTCGAGTTGAGGAACTCAATGTTTTAACAGATTTTTTTTAGAGATTACTAAACGATTACACGAGAGGCCAACTTTGGAGATGTTCTTGGTCTGAGCAATGGAAGTCACTGCCATGGGATTATATAAAGAGTGACCCTCAATTTGCTTGTGTTCTTGGGAAATCACCAATCCTTGGCGAGCCTCGTGAAGGCATCAATTATTTAAGTGGCCCAAGGTGAAGAAGCACCATGACTGTAGTGTAACTATGAATTAACTCATCGTATTCCAGAGAGGAGCTGCATTCCCTCAGTGAGAAGTTGTCAGTCACGATACGATCGCAGCCAATTTCTCCGTTACCAAAAAAGCCGAAGAGGGGGATGTTTGGGAATTGCTTCCTGAAGGCGTCTGCTTCCACGTTCTCCATCATGGAATAGTAGTTCTGACCCCGGCCGATGCAGGCGCACATGAAGCCCACCGTGTTGTGCTCGGGAATGTTGGCCGCCTTGAGGCGCTTCATCGCAGCTTCCACGCTCTCCGGCGTCACCACATCTTCGTCGAGGAGAATGGATGCTGCTTGGATTGGCTTGCCACTGAACGACAGGCCCACTGTGCCGTACATGTGCCGGGCATCAATACTAGAAAGGAGTTGGGGGGGGTAAAAGTAGAATATAAGTCATCGAAACTTGATCCAGAGAGAGCGGTTGCAAAATAATTGACAAGATGCTCATTGCGTTATGAGTGGAGATGGAAAATGGTTCTGCGGTGAGTTCCTGATTGCACTGCGCTGTGTCCAAGCCAAAGCATTTCTAAAGAGGAACAGTCCCTTGCAATCAAGAGGCTGTTGTCTTTCACATCAGAGACCGCTGTTGGAATCAAAGTCTATCGGAGAGATGAAAGGCTCGTTGCAGAGGCCCAATCAACGAGAATAACATGTGGAAGTAATAGCCCTTCCCCGTTAACCCCCCCCTTCCTACTTCTCCGACAAGTCTGACTGTCCTTCTGATTACATTGTATCTCTGTCTAAGGAGGAACTGCAGATGCTGGAAAATCGAAGGTAGACAAAAATGCTGGAGAAACTCAGCGGGTGAGGCAGCATCTATGGAGCGAAGGAAATAGGCGACGTTTCGGGTCGAGACCCGAAACGTCGCCTATTTCCTTCGCTCCATAGATGCCGCCTCACCCGCTGAGTTTCTCCAGCATTTTTTATCTACCTCTAACACTAGTTTAGACATACAGTGCAGAAACAGGCCCTTTGGCCCACCGGGTCTACACCGACCAGCGACCTCCACACATCGAATCCTCACACACGAAACGTCGCCCATTTCCTTCGCTCCATAGATGCTGCCTCACCCGCTGAGTTTCCCCAGCATTTTTGTCTCCATTGTATCTCTGTCTGCTCTGTTGCCACCTTCTCCCAGCTAACAAGGGTCTATTCTACATTTTCCTTGATCTGCATCTTTCATCTCTTACACTAACTCCTTCTACCCTGCCGCTCAGTCTGAAGAAGGGTCTCGACCCGAAAAGCCACCCATTCTTTCTATCCAGAGATGCTCCCTGTCCTGCCTCTCCAGCTTTTTTTTGTGTCTATCTACGAAAGCAATAAAGGTTGCAACCTTCTGTTAGAAATATTGCCTGCTTTGGAAAGAAGAGATGCTCTGGAGAGAGATGAACCTCATATTTTGGGGGAATAGAAGGAAGTCTTTCTCATCTGAATGCATGGCATCTAAAGGGTTTCTGAAGACCATGAGTTCTCCTCAGAATGAAATCCAACTCCCCATCACCATCTCTCACCGTGACCAGCAATTTCCAATCGCCATCTAGCTGCTCGGACTACTTCTCTAGTCCGAGCTACCTGATGAATCTAGGTCACCTCACTAAGCAAGTGGTCGAGGGGAATCCTTTATAACAAAACTTCTCTGCTTCGGGAAAATTGAGACACTGGAAGAAAGCGAATAGCTGATCCCAGACAGGAAAGAATCGGAAACAAACTTGGAAAAATACTTTCTTCATCAACTAACAATTTGGAGGACAGAACCGCTACTGTGTTCTGTCTACAAAGGGCACACAACCCCAACGTGCCACCCAACCACGTTCTTGGTTCTTGGCTCTTGGTTTCTTGGTCCTCCAAAATATTCCAAATGGAATTTAAACTGGAGGTGGTGAAGGGAGGCATTAAACCAGAAAGGGTTATTGGGAAGAAAGAGCTACTTTAAATTTAGTTGCATCTGGTTGGGTAACTATAGTTGGGTGGAGATTATTCCATGCTTTCATTGTGCGGGGGAAGAACGAATTGCTGTACACATCTGTCTTTGTCGCTGGGATCACAAATTGGATCAAATGCCCTCGTCTGCTCCTAATTGGTTTGGGTTTGGTGTAGGTCTTGTAGTCTATGTCGAGCTGACCATTTAACATTTTGTAAAAACAGGTCAAACGGTGAGCTTCACGTCTGTCTTGGAGAGGGTTCCACCCCAGAGAATTTAGAAGTTTGGTGACACTCGCTTCTCTCTCATAGGTGTTAGTAACAAATCGAACTGCCTGTCTTTGGACACGTTCGATGGAAGAAATGTTTTTATTTGTGTATGGGTCCCATGCTGCAACTGTGTAGTCCAAATGAGGTCTAACGAGGTTCTCCAGAGGCGATGCCTGCCTGATGTGTTGATTGCACTTCGTGTCCCTAATTTTGATAACCATAAGTATGTATGGCTGTGAAATACATAATTAGAAAGAATACTAGATATGGAATATAGAACAGTGCAGCACAAGAACAGGCTCGTCAGCCCACAATGTCTGTGCCAAACATGATGCTGAGGACATCTCTTATCTACATATTCGGCTGCTTATTGTCAAGAAAGTAATTCCACTTACAAAAAAATGTTTCATTTGAAACCAAGAACTCTGCTGCCTTGTACAGTTAAGGTTTGTTCATTAACTGGATGTTACCATTCCATTTGGTGTAAGGTGCAATGACTCATTTTTGAGCAAGCTCTAACAAGCAATTGACGTTTAGAAACACGATGACAGCATTTCCCACAAAATGGGAGCAGTACCTATGAACATGGGAACATCTCATTATGAGAGGAGGCTCTTTACAGCTTTAAGATGCAGATCTCTATAGAGTCAAACCTTTTGAAGGCTACACTGATAATGATGACATGCATGCATTGTCACTTTATCAACATAATAGATGTAAAATTATTATTACACGATAAATTAAAATAATAAGTAACACAAAAAAACACCTAGACTGAGCCCAGAACAGGCAGTTGAATAAACACAAAAACTCACTAAATAAACAGTAGGACTGAATAAAAAGTTGCTGTTTACTGAAAAAACACACAAACTGCTGGAGTGAGTCCGTGGTTCCGGCAGCATCTCTGGAGGACAAGGATGGATGATGTTTTGGGTCGAGACCCTTCCTCAGACGCCTCAGGTGAACACAGCTGCACTTCCAGGCTGGGGGGCATCTTGCTACTGGCTTCACTTGCTCCCCCCAGATTAACTCTCCCTTTGGTTGTTTCCAAACCAGGGACCTTCATATTATTGACACTGTCAAAGCATCCTGACCCGAGACGTCACCTATCCATGTGCTCCAGAGATATTGCCTGACTGGCTGGGTTACTCCAGCACTTTGTGTCTTTTTTCCCCCCCGCAAACCAGCATCTGCAGTTCCTTGCTTCTACATTCCTCGTGGATTCAATGTGACGGTTCAGTTTAGTTTTTAGTCCAGAGATACAGTGCGGAAACAGGCCGCTCGGCCCATCGAGTCCGCACCAACCAACGATCCCCGCACAATTGCACTATCCGAAACACACAAGGGAAAATGTACAATTAAGCCAAGCAAGTTAGCCTACAAACCGTTATGCCTTTGAAGTGTGGGAGAAAACTGGAGCTCCCGGAGAAAACCCACGCAGGTCATGGGGAGAACACAGATAGACAGCACCCGTAGTTAGGATCGAACCCGAGTCTTTGGAACTGTAAAGCAGCAACTTTACCACTTTGCCACCATGCCACCCCAACTGGCCAAGGAGTTTCGTCTAATGGCCTGATTAACATCTCAGGGAATAGATCGATCAACAGATCATTCTCTATTGCGCTGTTGTGAACCTCCACAGGTAAGGGGTCAAATTTTCATACATACCACCAGATACTGCACACAAAGCAGGTGAAAAAAACCTTTGCGATGCTGGAAGCAATTCGAAGAGCGTTTACTAGATCAAAAGCTGGAAGGTTTGAGTTGTCTAATGAAGAACGATTGGACAGGCTAGGCTTATATCCATTGGAATGATATCTTTTTCAAAAAGTGAAAGGGGTCGTGATTGAAACTTAGGAAGTTTTGAGGAGCCTTCATCGGGTGGAGACAACGCTGATATTTCCTCTTGTGGGAGAAAGTAGAACCAGGAGGTTACTTTTTGAAAAAGAGATGACTTAATTTTTTCTCCCAAAATCTCTTGCTTAAAAGTTGGAGGAAGCAAAATCTTTGAATATTTGTCAGAAAGAGGTAATAAACCTGGGAGGTTAAAGGATTCCATAGACAGTAGACAATAGGTGCAGGAGTAGGCCATTTGGCCCTTCGAGCCAGCATCGCCATTCAATGTGATTATGGCTGATCATCCGCATTGATCAACAGTTGGGCAGAGAGTGATGTGGAATTGTGGTTACAATAAAGACCAGCCATGATCTGATTAATGTGGGAACAGCTTGAACTCGAGTCTCCAGCGTTCTAAGGCGGCAACTCTACCGCTGCTCCACCGTACCGCCCCTCGTAATAGAAACAGAAACATAGAAATTAGGTGCAGGAGTAGGCCATTCGGCCCTTCGAGCCTGCACCGCCGTTCAATATGATCATGGCTGATCATCCAACTCAGTATCCCATCCCTGCCTTCTCTCCATACCCCCTGATCCCCTTAGCCACAAGGGCCACATCTAACTCCCTCTTAAATATAGCCAATGAACTGTGGCCTCAACTACCCTCTGTGGCAGAGAGTTCCAGAGATTCACCACTCTCTGTGTGAAAAAAATTCTTCTCATCTCGGTTTTAAAGGATTTCCCCCTTATCCTTAAGCTGTGACCCCTTGTCCTGGACTTCCCCAACATCGGGAACAATCTTCCTGCATCTAGCCTGTCCAACCCCTTAAGAATCTTGTAAGTAATGATTTTAACCTCTCTCTGGCTGAGTGATGCTGAGATTCATGGGCACACTTGCCCCAGAACAATGAGCGCAAAATGAATCCGAGGCCAATCACAAGGGTTTGCTGCTCTTCAGGGCTGCGAGTCACATCAGCACTTTAAGGGAACAATTTCCCAAAGTTATCCCATGGGTTCCAAGGGCGTCGGGAGTGGAGCCTAACTACCCCCAAGACGACGGCACGGTGGCGCAGCGGTAGAGTTGCTGCCTTACAGCGCCAGCATCCTAGGTTTGATCCTGACTCCGGGCGCTGTCTTTACGGAGTTTGTACGTTCTCCCGGTCCCCTGCATGGGTTAGCTCCAGGAGCTTCGGTTTACTCCCACACTCTAAAGGCGTACAGGTTTGTAGGCTAATTGGCTTGGTAAAATTGTCCCTAGTGTGTAGGATAGTGTTGGAGTGCGTGGATCGCTGGTCGGTGTGGACTCGATGGGCCTGTTTACGCGCTGTGTCGCTAAATCTAAAAAAACTAAAAAGAATCATCCTGTAGCACAGGAAATGGATGAATCGCATGAAGACTGAAGAGAAACATTGTCTTCTCAATGCTAATAAGCTACATGCACAGACAAAGGCCTTGCCGTTAACATTAAACCCACCTTTCAGAACTGGGTGAAAAGACTCGGTCACCATAACCTCCTACAACGATGGTGTTCCTCCCGTTGATAGGCTTGGTGAGTCGCTGAATGAAGTCAACTGCCGGAGGCTTGTAAGTATTGTATCCAAACAGGAGGACAGTGCGTAGGTCTGGGTTATCTAGAAGACCTAGGAGAGGAGAAATCAAACAATAAAACTCTTAATCTTGCCGTGAGGTTCAGGGCATTCATAAGGTTTGGTAGCATGGGTAATCAGTTTTCCGGTGATGTTAGTCAGGACCACTGATTTGCAGACAATAAGGCGTTCTAGATTTGTAGACAATAAGGCGCTGCTACATATATAACACCTCATGCAATGCAATTGCCAGCTCGACATCAATCTAGTTGTTAGGCACCAAAACCTGCAGTACCTCAGCGGGACAGGCAGCATCCCTGGAGAGAAGGAATGCTTGCATTATAGTAAAGCTTTCTGCATTCTCTCCAAAGATGCTGCCTGGCCCGCTGAGTTACTCCAGCTTTGTGTGTGTCTCTCTTCGGTTTAATCCAGCATCTGCAGTTCCTTCCTGCACATCCATCTAGTTGACCTTTTACAGTGTATTACCGTGTATTTCTACCCATCATAATGTAAAAGACACCTGGAGGACTCCATTGACAATGATGTTGAATACCTAGTGTCCACCCAAATCAGGCCAACAGATTTCAGATTAAAAAATATATATATTAATGGGGCACTAATTTCTCTTTTATTCTGCATCAAACAAAAAGCAATACGTTCAGTCTCTGTTCAAAGATGTCTATCCATTTTTAAATGCAAATTCAATGGACAGCTGGCCATAAGGCATAGGAGCAGAATGACCATAGGCCATTCAGCCCATCGAGTCTACTCAGCTATTCCATCATGGCTGATCTATTTTTCTCCTCAACCCCATCCTACTCCCTTTGATGCCCTTACTAATCAAGAACCTATCAATCACCACTTTAAAAATACCCAATGCTTGGCCTCCACCGCCGTCTGTGGCAGTGAAATCCACAGATTCACCACCCTCTGGCTAAATAATTTCCTCCTCATCTCCTTTCTAAAGGTACATCCGTTTATTCTGAGGCCTCGTTTCCTAGACTCTTCCACTCATGGAAACATCCTCGCCAGTTCCACTACGTCTCGGCCTTTCTGTAACCTGAAACCAGACGAGGAACGGAGACGAGGAAACTTTTTCTCACAGAGAGTGGTGAGTCTGTGGAATTCTCTGCCTCAGAGGGCGGTGGAGGCAGGTTCTCTGGATGCTTTCAAAAGAGAGCTGGATAAGGCTCTTAAAAATAGCGGAGTCAGGGGATATGGGGAGAAGGCAGGAACGGGGTACTGATTTGGGATGATCAGCCATGATCACATTGAATGGCAGTGCTGGCTCGAAGGGCCAAATGGCCTACTCCTGCTCCTATTGTCTATTGAAACGTTGGAAAAACTGAGCAGGTTGAACAGCACGTGTGGAGAGAGAGAGTTAATGTTTCATGTTAACATCAGCCCCGTTCTCACTCCACCCCAAATTGCTAGGAATTTCAAGCGTTTTGTTTCAGACCATCCTTCCTCCATTATTCACTGCCTGCTCTAGACAGCAATTGTCACATGCGTGCCTTATTCTTTATGAATTATGTTTCTCAGGGAATGGGTGACGACTGCCACATCACATAACGGAGCACGCACTTCAAAGAAGTTCACTGTATGCAGAGGAATGAGAGATGCAACGGTACAGAAAAGCTTGAGAGATGTGGTACTATAGAAATGCAATTCTTCTTTTCCCCCCCAGCAGGGAACAGAGGAGAAAACTACTGAGCAATTTTCTTGTGGCTCGAAATGACTCAGTTTTATTACAAACAGAAAATCCGGGATCAATCGCAGATGATTATAATTTGCAGTGGTAACTACATTCTGATTGTGTAGCAACCTTCCACACTGAAGCAACCTCCAGTGTTACTTTGCACACTTCCAGTCCCAATTTCACTGTCAATCTGTTGAAACATAGTTTGCAGTCTAATCAAGTGTGGTACAGGATACGGTAAAGCAAGCTTTCCTGCAGCACCATCCAGTGGCAAGAGATCAGATAATACAGTGTCACAATAGTGCAAGCTAACCGGGAAACAAAACCTTCTGGAGGAACTCGGCGGGTCAGGCTGCATCTGGGGAGGGAAAGGAGGTCGATGTTGAGGGTCACCTCTCTGTGGAAGGGTCCCGACCTGACCATTCCCTCCCCAGTTACTGTCTGACTGCTGAGTTCCTCCAGCATCTTGTTATTTGATTCAAGATTCCAGCCACTGCAGTCTCTTGTGTTTTCCAAGCTAGCAAACATTTCTCTTTCCACCCTCCTCATATTTCCTTACGACACAGGATCGGACGATTCTACCCATCAAATCTATGTCAGCTTTCAGGGCTGTTCCATTCTCCCACCTCCATTTCCCATCAACCTATTCTCTCTCTCTCTCTCTCTCACGTCAATTAACTCATGACTCTTCAACCACCCACATACATAGAAACATACAACATAGAAACATAGAAATTAGGTGCAGGAGTAGGCCATTCGGCCCTTCAGCCTGCACCGCCATTCAATATGATCATGGCTGATCATCCAACTCAGTATCCTGTACCTGCCTTCTCTCCATACCCTCTGATCCCCTTGGCCACAAGGGCCACATCTAACTCCCTCTTAATATAGCCAATGAACTGGCCACTACCCTCTGTGGCAGAGAGTTCCAGAGATTCACCACTCTCTGTGTGAAAAAAATGTTTTGTGAATTACACTCAGTGCAATTCACAGCAGCCAGTTTAGGCTACCAACCAACACGAAAGTTGCAATTACAAAGGAAGTTTACCAATGCCTCAACTTCCTCAAGAGGTTTGAGGATATTCCGAATTTGATTATTCATCAAATAATCTATTGAATTTCTATAGCTGTACAGTGGACAGCAAGCACACTTGACCATTTGTATCAGGGCCTGTTTTGGTAATTTAAACGCTCAAGAACAAAGGTGGCTTCAGAAGGTGGTGGACATTGCATGGTCGACTTCTCCACCATCGAAGGGATTAAGCTCCTGTTCTCTCACCCCGATGGTAGTAACAAAATGAGAGTGTGTAAGCCTTCATTCAGGGGCATGGATGTGCGCACATGTGTGTATTTTGGTCACACACTCTTCCGCCCACACCAGACGCTGGCTTCTTTTCAACAACTCACAAAACGTTCAGAAAAGCAGCCGAACTTTACTTCCCTTGTCAAAATACTTTAATGGCTCTGCATTGCAAAGCAAGATAGCTAAGTCAGTTATAGACCAGATGGAACTCCGATAGAGCAGTCCCCGGGGATTCATTTAAAACTGTCCAAATATTTTCACGATGCATTGAACAGCTGTCAGGAAAGCTGAAACGAGACATTTTTAACCTGCCCATCTAGACTGGATTTAGCAGTGCTGGCCCCATAGAGGTCCTGACCCAGATTGCACAATGCCCAGAAGCAAAGGCAAAAGACCTTGTTAATAAATTGGAGTTTCCCCAAAGTACGTCTGACAAAAAGCAGCAAGCTACTCAAGCACGTATTACCCAAGGTCTTTGTGAAATTTTGTTCTGTATTTGCAGACTGCTGGTTATCATTCTCGGAGAGACAAATATAATTAGATCCATTTAAATGTATTATGAATGGAAATCAGATACAGCAACAATTTTCACAACAGGGATATCATGGTTGATTTGCTGTAATTAGCTCTTCAGGGTTATAAGTGGTTACATTTTGCAAATGGATGGGAAGGAGCGATTATTAAACATATTTGGTATAAAGTTAGTGAGTGCATCCTTACATTCTTTTATGCATAAATCTGAATGGTTAAAAACGATAATATCAGCTCTCCTGATGATTAATTTGGAAAATTAGTTAACCTTCCATCTCAGGTCTAGTGACAAATGCTTCGAGACTTAGATCAGGTTAGCCTGAGGGTCAGCGAGGAGGTGTACTTTTGGTGGAGAAGGCCATATCAGCCTTAATCACTAAACAGAGAGTATAACCTCAACCTGCTTATTCTCTGCTCAGGTGGGACATCCTTACACCACTGACTTTAGACTCTAGAGATAAAGCATGAACAAAGGCCCTTCGGTCTACCGTGTCCATGCTGACCAGCGATCACCCCGTACACTAGCTGTATCCTACACACACTTGGGACAATTTACAATTTACAGAAGCCAATTAACCTACAAACCTGTCTAAGAAGGAACCGCAGATGCTGGAAAAATCGAAGGGAGATAAAAATGCTGGAGAAACGCAGCGGGTGATGGAGCGAAGGAAAAGGGGACGTTTCGGGTCTAGACCCTTCTTCAGACTGATGTGGGAGTGATGGGGGCGGGAAGGAGAAAGGAACAGTCGGAGCCAGCGGGCTGTGGGAGAGCTGGGAAGGGGAGGGGAAAGAGGGGGAAAGCAGGGACTACCTGAAATTGAAGAGTCAATGTTCATACCGCTGGGGTGTAAACTACCCAAGTGAAATATGAGGTGCTGCCCCCCCAATTTACGGTGGGACTCACTCTGGCCATGGAGGAGACCCAGGACAGAATGGTCGTTTTCGGAATGGGAGGGGGAATTGAAGTGCCGAGCCATTGGGAGATCAGGTTGGTTATACAAACCTGAACATCTTTGGAGCGTGGGAGGAAACTGGAGCACCCGGACCAAACCCACGCGGTCTAAACACGCCAATTAGGTCGCCCAAGTGGGACAGCCCCTTAACAAGACAGATGATGTGAAAATTGTGGTAGGTCAGACAGGCAGGGGTGAAAGTGATAAATGGCCCCTGCTGCCACTGTCATTCTAAGTAGAGAGTGCAGCTTCTGGGAGTTGGAACCAGAGTATCTGCAGTGCATTTTGTAGAGGGTGGGTGCTGTAGGTACAGAGCACCATGGAGGAGTGAATGCCAATCAAGCAGATTGCTTTGAGCTGGATAGTTTTCAGTGTTGTTGCAACTGCATTCATCCAGGAAGGTGGAAAGGCTTTGGGAAGTCAAGAGGCAAAACTAATTACAATCCAAAACCAATATCGCTTCTAAAGTACAGCAATGAAGGTACAGCAACAGATTGCACATCCAAAGAGATAGTCGGCACTTTTTGTGGAGTGGTAACAGGAGAATACTAAAACAAATCCTGCTAATCGGGAATCAGAAATGAAGCAGCAAATGCAGGAAATCCTCAGTTTTCCAGGAGCCGGTGGAGAGCGAGGGGAAAAGACAGAGCTAAAATATCAGACGGAGAATCTTTTGCCACAACGGAGAATAATTGGAGCTCAAGCAAGCTGATGGGTGGGGAACAAGGAAGAAGAAGAACAGAAAAGGGCAGATACATGAACGGGTAGAATAAACTGAAACAATTAAACGTATGATGCTTCAAGATAATACATAAATGCCCAATTATCACCTACATTCCCCAATGAAAATATAGACAGACTGCTGGAAATCTGAAATTACTGCCTAAGATGCTGAGTATCTGAAATGTATCGAGTCCAAAAGGCAGGAAATTGGAGGATAGGTTGCTATTTAAAGAGTTTACATCGAGGTAATAATTGGTGTGTCTAGATTTATTTCCTTCCTTCATTTCAGTATTATTATGGATTGCAAACAAATTGCACACAGTTAAGAATCCAGTCAAAATGTATAGATGCTACCACACTGCCTGACTGTGGATGCAAGGTCAGCAAGTTGCGGAGTAGAACATTCTTCTTCAATTATCTGCATAAAAACACTTAAATAGCAGTGGCTGTTTGCCATACCCTGTCAATGGGACCAAGTTTCCAAAGGAGAGTACAATGCACAGCTGCACAGTGTGTATATTTGCAGATATAAAGAACAAATTTATTTCCCCGCACTTTTATATCCGTTACTGAGGCCAATTTCCGTTTCAAGATGTGTTGCTCCTGTGTTTAAACTTTACCATCTTAAATATTTGGAAATACCAGTGCTATATCTGTTCCTGCGGAGAGCTTCATAGAGCATGTCGCCAGGAAATAGGTTACAGCAGTCTCAGTGCTTTCAAGTAGCCCAATATTCCACTGTTTCGTTTGCTTACAGCCCAGCAGTATGAATATTGACTTCCCTAACTTCAATAACCCTTGCATCGCCTCTCACTCCGACCCTCCCCCACCATAGTCGTTGTACTAGTTTCACTGTCGTCCCGTTGAGTTTCACTGTCTGTATAACTCATTATCACCGACCCCACAGCCAACAATGGACCATTGTGGGCTCCACCTTTCCTTGATCGGCGTTCCTTTTTCATTCATTTGTTCTATATCTACATCTCCGTCTAGTTTCCCTTTCCCCTGACTCTCTGTCTGAAGAAGGGTCTCAAACCCGAAACGTCACCTATTCCTTTTCACCAGAGATGCTGCCTCACCTGCTGGGTTACTCCAGCTTTTTGTGTCTATCTTCGGTTTAAACCATCATCCGCAGTTCCTTCCTACACATTCCACTGTTAGTCTTGTCCCTTCTAACCACCCACCATGGGAGCAAACAAGCCTCAGTACACTGTACTTAAAATGTGAGAGCAGTACAAATATCACAGTACGTTTATTAAAACATTGAAAAAAAGGGCGGCGCTGTGACACAGTGCGAGAGAGACCCGGGTTCAATCTTTTGACCAAGGGTACTATCTGTTTGTATGTTCTTCCTGTGACCCCTTGGGTTTTCTCTGGGTGCTCCGGTTTCCCCCCACACTGAAGTGCAGGTTTGTAGGTTAATTGGCTTCTGTAAATTGTGTAGTGTACAGGACTAGGACTATTGCACACATGATCCCTGGGATGTCAGGACTGTCTTATGAAGAAAGACCGGATAGCCTTGGTTTATACTCTCTAGAATTTAGGAGATTGAGAGGGGATCTTATAGAAACTTACAAAATTCTTAAGGGGTTGGACAGGCTAGATGCAGGAAGATTGTTCCCGATGTTAGGGAAGTCCAGGACAAGGGGTCACAGCTTAAGGATAAGGGGGAAATCCTTTAAAACCGAGATGAGAAGAACTTTTTTCACACAGAGAGTGGTGAATCTCTGGAACTCTCTGCCGCAGGGGGTAGTCGAGGCCAGTTCGTTGGCTATATTTAAGAGGGAGTTAGATATGGCCCTTGTGGCTAAGGGGATCAGAGGGTATGGAGAGAAGGCAGGTACGGGATACTGAGTTGGATGATCAGCCATGATCATATTGAATGGCGGTGCAGGCTCGAAGGGCCGAATGGCCTACTCCTGCACCTATTCTCTATGTTTCTATGATCGCTGGACAGCGTGGACGCGGTGGGCCACTGGGCCTGTTCCCACGCTGTATCTCAAAGAAAAGATACAGTGTGGAAACAGGCCCTTCAGCCCACTGAGTTGAAAACAACCACCGATCACCCATTCATGCTGGTTCTGTGTTATTCCACTTTCTAATCCACACCCTGCATATTAGATTTTGGTGCTCAAGTCTCTTGACCGACGTACAAGTAATCCCTGGAAAACGACCCCAGCACTTTCAATAATTGAGTTTTCTCTCTCACCAATTTGATTAATTTAACAATGCCCTGGTGAACTTCAGTCTCAGTAGCTAAACAAGAGCAATCCTTGGAAAATAAAAGAAATGTTGATGGCGACACAAGAAACTGCAGATGCTGGAATTGAGCAAAACGCAAAGTGCTGGAGGAACTCAGCTGGTATGGCAGCATCTGTGGAGGGAATTGACAGATAACGTTTCGGGTTGGGACCCTTCATCAGACTCTAGAAATGCACTGTGTAAGAAGGAACTCTTAAGGGGAAGAATTCTTAAGGGGTTGAACAGGCTAGATGCAGGAAGATTATTCCCGATGTTGGGGAAGTCCAGAACTAGGGGTCACAGTTTAAGGATAAGAGGGAAGTCTTTTAGGACCGAGATGAGAAAATCATTTTTTTTTACACAGAGAGTGGTGAATCTGTGGAATTCTCTGTCACAGAAGGTAGTTGAGGCCACAGTTCATTGGCTATATTTAAGAGGGAGTTAGATGTGGCCCTTGTGGCCAAAAGGATCAGGGGGTATGGAGAGAAGGCAGGTACAGGATACCGAGTTGGATGATCAGCCATGATCATATCGAATGGCGGTGCAGGCTCGAAGGGCCGAATGGCCTACTCCTGCACCTATTTTCTACGTTTCTATGTTTCTATGAACTGCAGATGCTGGTTTAATCCGAAGATAGACACAAAAAGCTGGAGTAGCTCAGCGGCACAGGCAGCATCACTGGAGAGACTGTCCCGCTGAGTTACTCCAGCTTTTTGTGTCTATCTTCTAGAAATGCGTTGTCTGAAGGGTGACAAACTGCAACATCACATATCCATGTTCTCCACAAATGCTGCTTGACCCAGACCAACTTTGAGTCCTTTTGTGTAAACCAACATCAGCAGTTCCTGGTTTCGAAAACTGCATAGTTATTTTGTGCTTGGAATTTACTCCTGATTCGTCAACACCGTTTCACATTGTCTCAATTAGCACGGGTGAAGGGAAGGAGTACTTTACCTGCTGCTTGGAGTTTTCTTTGATCGAAAGTGTTATTCTTCAAATCTTTGTTTGACAGGTGAAAGCATTTAATCGTCACCCCTTCAATTTTGGGCAGGAGCAGAGCAAATCCTGCAATTCCATCTTCCACCTCGAGAGGTCTCTGCTTGCCATTGCCCATAGGAGTATCTGAAAGGCAAGATACCCCAGCAATAGGTTTGATATCACACAACAAATATCGATTTGATACAAACAAAATTACTTTAAAAAATTTAGAATGAAAACCCTTTCTATAACATGGGCTACAATGATATAGAAATTCTGGGCAAAAGATTATTCTTTACAGTGGGGTTTGAAGCCCTCTGCTAAATTTCGACCTAGCTAACGTATTGATCAACTGAGCAGCGAAGGTGGGAGATTGCAACCTTCATGTGGTCCGCCCTGTTTCGACTAATGCAATCAACCTGGCGTGCACAATCAATTAAGATCAAATAGAACAAGTTGTCCGACAATTTTAGGCTGTGCACGCCATACGCAAGAAGAACTGAGCAGCAAAAAAGTGAAGAATCTATTATCAAAATTTTACCAATATTTAATGAAGTTCTCTTATAACTAATGGGAACAACCGATCCGTTAAATAACTCAAATTCTGCAAAATTCCTTCACGTTTGGAACTTAATAAAATATTTCTAATTATATGCATACTTTACACAAAAACAATTATTTCACATAAATGCCACAGTTTAATATAATGGCATAACAAGTTGTTCTTAACAGTTGCATAAGTGATTGTGTTTGTAAAATTTGATGTGATATGGTAAATGCAAGAATACTCCATCTCAAATTTCATGATTAAAAAGTTAATTTTCGAAGATATCTTAGGAGAAATGCTACAAGGGTTTATTACTGCTTCACTTTTTCCTTCTTTGGGAAATGATACTCAATTGAACGACTTGACAAAGAGATAGTAAATGGAACCCCTCAGATTGCAGAGCAGATCCGAGGGGTTATATTTACTGAAAGATAGCGTGTCAGAGAAACAAACTGTTAAGTTAAATGTTACCAATCCCAGGAATACAATCAGGTACTCTCTGAAGATATATACACCTCTCTATTCAAACTGCAGTCTCTTTTCAAAACATTAGGTGCCCTGGCAGCATTTTGAGACCACAGAGGCCTCTTTTTCCACAAGTCATTTTCTCCTTAAGAATAGCTTTGGGAAATTCACATCCAGGCTGAAAACACAAAGGTTGCACAAGGAATCAAACCATGTACGATGGGATTTCGAAACAATCTCAACAACTGAATAAGCCTGCCTCCATTTTGTTCAGTCACAGTTTTATGGATCCGAGAATCAAGTGAATTAGGTTCCAAAGTACAAGGTCTTTCTGAATGCAAATCATTACATTTATGGTGTTTAAGAGGGAACTGCAGATGCTGGAGAATCGAAGGTTACACAAAAAAGCTGGAGAAACTCAGCGGGTGCAGCAGCATCTATGGATCGAAGGAAATAGGCAACGTTTCGGGCCGAAACCCTTCTTCAGACATTTATGGTCTTGTTTTGCAAACTGTTAGGGTGAAAGGCCGAAGTGATATCTTCCTTTTTAGTTTGACAGATGTTGCATGTTGCAGGTGTTGTGGGGAGAGCAGGGGGGAGGGGTGGGGGGGGGGGATAATGGTGGGGAATATTTGCCATGAAATGCAAAAACTGGGGACTTTTGTTGCGATGCCTCCACAAGTATAGTAACTGAGCCAGTTAGACAAGTCGTCGTCACATGAATGTAGGAGTCTGAAGTAGGGTCTCAACCCGAAATGTCACCTATTCCTTTTCTCCAGAGATAGTGTCTGGCCCGCTGAGTTACTCCAACTTTTTGTGTCCATACATTAAACTGTGACATTTATACAAAGAATTTGTCATTGCATTAAGTGCGATTATAAAAAGAAACATTGAGAACTCGGTACCTTTCAAATGAACAGGTGACCTTTCTATTCACATCCGGTATATATGAAGAGTCTGAGGTCATATTGGCTTTTACACTATTCATTAACATCATGATCCATGTGTGTCCTAAAATGATGGATCCACATATACACCATACCTCTTAAACTTTGGTTAACAAAAGTTTGTTGATTTCAGATTTAAAATTAATTCCTCATTAATCAAACAACATTTACGCAAGAGTTCAAAATTTTATTTTCCCATTACATCCAGAGTTATGGTAATCTATAAACTATTCATTTCAAATTAATTTCACTTACACTTTATGTGCAATGTGAGGAATAAAACCGTATTGTATTCATAACGTTGAGGTCCAATACATTCTGATTAAATAGAATTCAAAAGTTTTCAATGAGGTAGATGGGAGGTCAGGACCATACTCTAGCTAAGGATAGTATTTATTATCTGCATGTCTGAAGAAGGGTCTCAACCCGAAACGGCACCCATTCCTTCTCTCCAGAGATGCTGCCCGTCTCGCCGAGTTACCCCAGTATTTAGTGTCTATTATCTGGCATGACTGGATAGCATGAAAAATGTTTTTCACTGTACCTCGGTACATGTGACACTAACAGAACCTAAACCTAAACACAATTTAATATTACAAACAACTGCATAAGCTGCAAGGAACTCCTGAGAGAAGCCACTTACAGACAATCCCAGGGCAACTGATTCCTAATAATTTGCAATTCATTGGCAGAAGTTTCTCAAACTTTGTGGCCACTTCTGCATCTTTACTTTTCATTGCAGACTCATCTCTTCGCTCTGTGAAAGTTAAATCACAAAAAGAAAGAAAATGATTAACAAGGGCCAAACATATACATCCATATAAGTAAATGATATACAACCATGTGGCACGGCAACAAAGCAATTTGCAGCTAGACTGTTTTATATTGGGCTGTCGCCGTAAACAAACTTTCATCAAATGAGCAACAATAAAGATATAATGTCATGAAAATGGTTTCAATCTAAACCAATTTTAATTTAATAAATCTTCTTAAGAGGGGAGAGTTGTAAAATGGTCTCAAAACTGTTGCCTAGCTGACACAGCACTGTGATATAACAGTATAGCACAAGAACAGGCTCAAGGTCCACAATGTCTGTGCCAAGCATGATGCCTAGACCAATTCTTATCTACCTTCATATAATCCATATCCCTCCATTCCCTGCATAGAAACATAGAAATTAGGTGCAGGAGTGGGCCATTCGGCCCTTCGAGCCTGCACCGCCATTCAATATGACCATGGCTGATCATCCAACTCAGTATCCCGTACCTGCCTTCTCTCCATACCCTCTGATCCCGAGCCACATCTAACTCCCTCTTAAATATAGCCAATGAACTGGCCTCGACTACCCTCTGCGGCAGAGAGTTCCAGAGATTCACCACTCTCTGTGTGAAAAAAGTTCTTCTCATCTCGGTTTTAAAGGATTTCCCCCTTATCCTTAAGCTTTGACCCCTTGTCCTGGACTTCCCCAACATCGGGAGCAATCTTCCTGCATCTAGCCTGTCCAACCCCTTAAGAATTTTGTAAGTTTCTATAAGATCCCCTCTCAATCTCCTAAATTCTAGAGAGTATAAACCAAGTCTATCCAGTCTTTCTTCATAAGACAGTCCTGACATCCCAGGAATCAGTCTGGTGAACCTTCTCTGCACTCCCTCTATGGCAGTAATGTCCTTCCTCAGATTTGGAGACCAAAACTGTACGCAATACTCCAGGTGTGGTCTCACCAAGACCCTGTACAACTGCAGTAGAACCTCCCTGCTCCTATACTCAAATCCTTTTGCTATATCCTGCATGTCCATGTGCCGACCAAAAAATCTCCTAAATGCCACTATTGTATCTGCCTCCACCTGCAGCACATTCTAGGCACTCTGTGTAAAAACTCCCATTAAAACACATGTCTTAACAGGACTATAACAAGTGCAAGTTCTCTCAGAATCAATGGCTATCAATCCTGCCGCTGACTGAAAATGTGGTTAAATATAAAATAATTTCTGTAACAGTTATATGTTTTGTAGTAAAGTCCGAATCGAAAGCAAACATTGACTCAAGAATTAATGTACATTGAAAACATACATATCCCAGCTGTGGACTTCACAGTGCAGAAGTAACTTTTAACGAAATGAAAGGTGGCAAAGCTGGAAGAGCTGCTGCCTCACAGCGCCAGAGACACGGGGCCGGACCTGAGGTTGGGTTGCTGTCCGCATGGAGTTTTCACGTTCTCGCTGTAACCCCGTGGGTTTCCTCTGGGTGCTCAGTTTCCTCCCACATCCCAAAGACATGCAGGTTTGTAGGTTAATTGGCCTCTGTAAATCGCTCCCCGTGTGTAGGGGGAGGATGTGAAATTGAGATAACATAGAGCTAGTGTGAACAGGTGACCAATGGTCAACATGGACTCAGTGGGCTGAAGGGCCTGTTTCCACGCTGTATCTGAAACTCAAATCACTGAACTCAAAAGATATTTATATCAAATCCACACATAATGTAAAATGAACATCTACTGGTACTGCTTAACTGTATTCAAGCTTATTTTCCCAGGCAGAAAGACAATAAACTCCTCATAGCGATGTCCTGTTGATATTAAAAACAAATGTTTCTACCTTTCCTCCATCTACTGGAACTCTGTACGCAGAAGGTATCAGTGCCAGCCATGTAGAGTACTGTCTCGGGCAGTACATATACCTCCTGTGCAAAAGAAAGATAATGTTTACCGAATTGGTCTCAAGCCAGAATATTATTTTTTACATTGAAAATTTTTTAAAAATCGTAAAAAACAATTGTTTCAAGACTGGGTATGGTCAAGAATATAAATACCTATCTCCTATATTCTCCTACTCTCTACAATTTCCCTTTCTCTTTTCTTTTCTTTTTTTTCCCTCTCTCTCTTTCCTCCCTTTTTCTATTCACACACCATACAACACACGTTTTTCTATTTTTTATTATCTATTCTCTCTTTCATTATAATTTTTTTTTAAAATGAAGCTGTATATAAAATGTAACATGCCAATATACATTAGGCACCTTGGTGCCACATTACTGTACTTACTTCTAATTTTTTTTTAAAGAATTAAAAAAAAAGAAAATCAAAAAAAAAAACTACAGATGCTGGACATCTACAATAAAAACAAATGTCAACAACACAAAGTCAGGCAGCAACTGTGAAGGAGAAACAGAGTTTACAGTTGTGGTTGGGGCGGCAGGGAGAGTTGCTGCCTTACAGCGCCAGAGACCTGGGTTCAATCCTGCCTACGGATACTGTCGGTACGGAGATTGTACCTTCTCATTGTGACCATGTGGGTTTTCCCCGGATGCTCCAGTTTCCTCCCACATTCCAAAGATGCACAGACTTGTAGGTTAAATGGATTTGGTATTAAGAAAAATGTAAATTGTCCCTCGTGTGTAGGATAGTGCTAGTGTACGGGGATTGCTGGTCGGTGTGGACTCAGTGGGCCGAAGGGCCTGTTTCCTCGCTACATCTCTAAACTAAAACTAAACTAAAACTAAACTAAACTCTCTGCCACAGAGGGTAGTTGAGGCCAGTTCATTGGCTATATTTAAGAGGGAGTTAGATGTGGCCCTTGTGGCTAAGGGGATCAGGGGGTATGGAGAGAAGGCAGGTACGGGATACTGAGTTGGATGATCAGCCATGATCATATTGAATGGCGGTGCAGGCTCGAAGGGCCGAATGGCCTACTCTTGCACCTAATTTCTATGTTTCTATGTTTCTAAAACTAAATTGAGAGAGTTAAAGAGGAAATGTAGAATAAAGAATGGAATGTCGCTGATATCGTGAGGCCAGAGTGCAGAACTGCAGATACTGCTTTACCAAGGAAAGACACAAAGTGCTGGAGTAACTCAGCAGGTCAATCAGGATCCCTGCAGAAATCAGATTTCTCTTTAAATCAGATGTGGCCAGTTCTGATGCAAGATTCTGATGCTTGCAAGCGAGAGCTAGATAGGGCTCTTAAAAATAGTCAATAGGGAGAAAGCAGGAACGGGATACTGATTGGGGATGATCAGCCTTGATCACATTGAATGGCGGTGCTGGCTCGAAGAGCCAAATGGCCTACTCCTGCACCTATTGTCTATTATCCATCTGCAATATTAACTCAGGGTTTTGCTCTCCACACACACTGGCCAATTGGCCGTTCTGCTTTTAGATTCAGGGACAGATCTAATTGACAATTAATTGCTTCAACATGTGTTTTAATTTGTTATCTTTTTAACTTTCACCAAACTGTCTGCTTAATCTATTAAACAGATTATGTTATATAAACATCCAGACCTCCTGGACAAATCCTGGCCTCAATGATCACCTTTTTCCTCTGCCCCGAATATTCTCTCCGCAACTTGAGTTAACTTGTTTCACTTTCTTTGTTCTGACAAAAGATGTGCGACCAGAAACATTAACTCTGTTTTCCTTTCCTCTCCTTCTGCCCAACCCGCTGAGCGTTTTCTGTGTTTTCTCTCTTAATTTCCGATTCCCAGCACCATCAGTTTTTTTTTTGTTGCAACATTTACCTCCAGTTCCTCGATCATTTTGTTCACCAGAAAGTGTTGTCCATGTTCCCCGCCTGCATAGGCATGGCCTTTGGTCGTGATCCACGACAGTCTTCTGTGTCTCCTCAAGACCCTTCGCGCGCAGTCACTCCACAGCCTGCACACACTGAGACACAAAGCGGCAAACACAGAACAAGGTGTGATGGCGTGGTTTACTAGCAGGTGGGGAAGACTGCTTGTTGGGTAATGAAGGATTGTATGTGAGGGGCATGGGCGACCAGTTACTCGGGGGATGGGAGGACGGGGGGGGAGAGGGGGGGTGGGGAATGGTTTTCAAGGGTATGGGGGGGGGGGGGGGGGGGGGAGCACTGGTTGCTGGGGAATGATGGATCTGTTGACAGGGGATGGGGGGGGGGACTGGGTGCCAGTTGGATGGGAACGGCTGCTAAGGCATATGGGGGGGGGGGGGGGGGGGGAGGCGGATGCTAGGGGATGGAGACCAGTTGCCAGGGTGATGGGGGGGGTAGCGGTTGCTAAGGGGATGGGTACCGGTTGCCAGGGGGATGGGGGGGGAGCAGTTGCCAGGGTGAAGGGGGACCTGTTGCCAGGGGGATTTGGGAACAGGTTGCTAGGAAGCGGTTGCCAGGGGGATGGGGGGGTACCGGTTTTGCCAGGGGGGATGGGGAGCAGTTACTAGGGGGATTGGGGATTTGGGGTTGCTAGGAAGGAATTTGGGGGAGCGGTTGGGAGCAGTTAAGGGGATTTGGGGACCGGTTGCTAAGGGGATTTGGGGAGCAGTTGCTAAGGGGGATTTGGGGGAAGCGGTTGCCAGGGGGATGGGGGACCTGTTGCTAAGGGGATTGGGGGACCAGTTGCTAGGGAGCGGGGCCAGCGGTTGATGGGGGGGGGGGACCAGTTGCTAAGGGGATAGGGACCAGTTGCTAAGGGGATAGGGACCGGTTGCTAAGGGGATAGGGACCAGTTGCTAAGGGGATGGGGGGACCGGTTGCCAGGGGGATTTGGGGACCGGTTGCTAGGGAGCGGTTGCCAGGGGGATGGGGGGGGACCGGTTGCCAGGGGGATGGGGAGCAGTTGCCATGGGGATTTGGGGGAGCGGTTGCTAGGGGGATTTGGGGGAGCGGTTGCTAGGGGGTGAGGCCTGTGTCGGGGAGCCGGGCCAGCGCCACAAGCGCCCGCAGCCCCTGCAGTTACCTGGCGCTTCTCTGCAGCGACTTGGTGGGCAGGCAGGAGAGGATCTGCTCCACCACCTCGGCCACGGTGCTCAACACAGACCCGCCGCTCCGCAGCTCGGCCACGTCCATGGCCCCGGGCACCTCCACTTCCGGGCGGCGGGCGGAAGTCAGGTGGTTCCCGGGCCGCACGGTGCGTCACCAGCGGGGCGGAAGTGACAGCGGTGGTGCGTGTGCGCATGTGCAGCTGCGGGGCACCTGGTGCCTGTGGATACGCACGTGTTGGCTCCTCCCTCCACCTCCTGGACTTGGGCATGGACCTCATGGGCTTGGACCTCATGGGCTTGGACCTCATGGGCTTGGACCTCAGGGGCTTGGACCTCATGGGCTTGGACCTCATGGGCTTGGACCTCAGGGGCATGGACCTCTTGGGCTTGGACCTCAGGGGGCTTGGACCACATGGGCATGGACCTCATGGGCGTGGACCTCATGGGCTTGGACCTCAGGGGCATGGACCTCATGGGCATGGACCTCATGGGCATGGACCTCATGGGCTTGGACCTCATGGGCTTGGACCTCAGGGGCGTGGACCTCATGGGCCTGGACCTCATGGGCTTGGACCTCAGGGGCTTGGACCTCAGGGGCATGGACCTCATGGGCATGGACCTCATGGGGCATGGACCTCATGGGGACCACATGGGGACCACATGGGCTTGGACCTCATGGGCTTGGACCTCTTGGATGGACCTCATGGGCATGGACCTCATGGGATGGACCTCATGGGCTTGGACCTCAGGGGGGCTTGGACCTCATGGGCTTGGACCTCATGGGGGCTTGGACCTCATGGGGGCATGGGGGACCTCATGGGCTTGGACCTCATGGGCTTGGACCTCATGGGCTTGGACCTCATGGGCTTGGACCTCATGGGCTTGGACCACATGGGCTTGGACCACATGGGCTTGGACCTCACCTCATGGGCTTGGACCTCATGGGCATGGACCTCATGGGCATGGACCTCATGGGCATGGACCT
Source organism: Leucoraja erinaceus (assembly GCF_028641065.1). Lineage (NCBI taxonomy): Eukaryota > Metazoa > Chordata > Chondrichthyes > Rajiformes > Rajidae > Leucoraja > Leucoraja erinaceus. The sequence continues at coordinate 5,196,458 of NC_073412.1, read as the reverse complement.
CATGGGCTTGGACCTCATGGGCTTGGACCTCATGGGCTTGGACCTCATGGGCATGGACCTCATGGGCATGGACCTCATGGGCATGGACCTCATGGGCTTGGACCTCATGGGCTTGGACCTCATGGGCTTGGACCTCATGGGCTTGGACCTCATGGGCTTGGACCTCAGGGGCTTGGACCTCATGGGCTTGGACCACAGGGGCATGGACCTCATGGGCTTGGACCTCATGGGCTTGGACCTCAGGGGCTTGGACCTCATGGGCTTGGACCTCAGGGGCTTGGACCTCATGGGCTTGGACCTCATGGGCTTGGACCTCATGGGCCTGGACCTCATGGGCATGGACCTCATGGGCATGGACCTCATGGGCTTGGACCTCATGGGCTTGGACCACATGGGCTTGGACCTCATGGGCTTGGACCTCATGGGCATGGACCGCATGGGCATGGACCTCATGGGCATGGACCTCATGGGCTTGGACCTCAGGGGCTTGGACCTCAGGGGCTTGGGCATGGACCTCATGGGCTTGGACCTCAGGGGCTTGGACCTCAGGGGCTTGGACCTCAGGGGCTTCAGGGGCTTGGACCTCATGGGCTTGGACCTCATGGGCTTGGACCTCATGGGCTTGGACCTCATGGGCTTGGACCTCATGGGCTTGGACCTCATGGGCTTGGACCTCATGGGCTTGGTCCTCATGGGCATGGACCGCAGGGGCTTGGACCTCATGGGCTTGGACCTCATGGGCTTGGACCTCATGGGCTTGGACCTCAGGGGCTTGGACCTCATGGGCTTGGACCTCAGGGGCTTGGACCTCAGGGGCTTGGACCTCATGGGGCTTGGACCTCATGGGCTTGGACCTCATGGGCTTGGACCTCATGGGCCTGGACCTCATGGGCTTGGACCTCAGGGGCTTGGACCTCAGGGGGGCTTGGACCTCATGGGGCATGGACCTCATGGGCTTGGACCTCATGGGCATGGACCTCAGGGGCATGGACCTCATGGGCTTGGACCTCAGGGGCTTGGACCTCATGGGCTTGGACCACATGGGCTTGGACCTCATGGGCTTGGACCTCATGGGCTTGGACCTCATGGGCTTGGACCTCATGGGCTTGGACCCCATGGGCTTGGACCGAATGGGCTTGGACCTCAGGGGCTTGGACCTCAGGGGCTTGGACCTCAGGGGCGTGGACCTCATGGGCTTGGACCTCATGGGCTTGGACCTCATGGGCTTGGACCTCAGGGGCTTGGACCACAGGGGCTTGGACCTCACGGGCTTGGACCTCATGGGCTTGGACCACATGGGCTTGGACCTCAGGGGCTTGGACCACATGGGCTTGGACCTCAGGGGCTTGGACCACAGGGGCATGGACCCAGGGGCTCATGGGCTTGGACCTCAGGGGCTTGGACCTCAGGGGCATGGACCTCAGGGGCTTGGACCTCAGGGGCTTGGACCTCATGGGCTTGGACCTCATGGGGGACCTCATGGGCTTGGACCTCATGGGCTTGGACCTCAGGGGCTTGGACCTCATGGGCTTGGACCTCATGGGCTTGGACCTCATGGGCTTGGACCTCATGGGCTTGGACCTCATGGGCTTGGACCTCATGGGCTTGGACCTCTTGGGCTTGGACCTCATGGGCTTGGACCTCATGGGCATGGATGGGCTTGGACCTCATGGGCTTGGATCTCAGGGGCTTGGACCTCATGGGCTTGGACCTCATGGACAATAGACAGTAGGTGCAGGAGTAGGCCATTGGGCACTTCAAGCCAGCACCGCCATTCAATGTGATCATGGCTGATCATCCCCAATCACAGACCTCTTGGGCTCAGACCTCATGGACATGGTGTTAAACAGCCAGAGGTTGATGTTAGACCTCATGGGCATAGTCGAAGATAGACACAAAAAGCTAGAGTAACTCGGCGGGACAGGCAGCGTCTCTGGATAGAAGGAACAGGTGACGTTTCGAGTCGAGACCCTTCTTCAGTGTTAGATTTCATGGACTTGGTGTTAGACCTCATGATGTTAAACATCCTGGACCTGATGTGAAACTTTCAGAGGTTGGTTTTAGACCTCATGTGCACGCTGTTGGACTTCCTGGGTTGACTGTTAGACCTCCTGGCTTGGTGTTAGATCTCCTGGGCTTGGTATTTGACCTCATGGGCACGCTGTAAGACCTCTTAGTCTTTGTGTCATGTCCTAGGTTTTAGACCTCATGGACTTGATGTTAGACTTCATGGGCTTGAGTTTCCCTCCATTACCAGGCTTGGAGTGGCTTTCCTCCACCTGTGACGTCTTGATCTTGGTGTTAGACCGACTCGGGGTGGCTACCCTCCACATGTCCTTGTAGTTAGACCCCTTCGGCCTGGGGTGGCTTCCCTCCCCCTGCACCATCTGACCTTGCTTTTGACCTCATGGGCCTGGGGTGCATCCATCCATCCATCCATCCATCTGTACCATTTGTCCTTGATGTTAGACCTTCTAGACTTGGTGGCTTCCAACTACCAGCTCCTCCTGTCCTTGCTTTAGACCTCAGGGGCTTGGGATGGCTTCCATCAACATGCACCTCTTGTCCTCCTTGGTAGACCTCCGGGATTTGGGAAGTGGAGTCAGCGTACAGTTTTGGGACTGGTCAATAAGTGAAGAAAATCTAATTGTCATATGCACGAGGGTCAATTAAATTCTTGAGTTAAACATAAAAGTGCTGGAATAATTGAAAAATCAGCAAGATCAGGATATGCCCCAATATTCTTGTCCCCAGTGAAAAACAGCTCATCAACACACAGGATCTAAACTCATATCAATGCCTTTAGTTTCTCACTCCCCTGACTCTGTCTGAAGAAGAGTCTCAACCTGAAACATCACCTATTCCTTTCCTCCAGAGATGCTGTCTGACCCGCTGAGTTTGTCCCTATTGTCAATGCCTGTTTGAGCCTGGTTGAGAACAGATCAGCTATACATTAAGCAAAGCAAGAATTTCATTGTACTATACAGGGACACATGACAATAAACTCATTTGAACTTGAATCAGCAGAAGTAGTTGTACTGCAATAGGTTCCATGTCTATCACTGCCTCCGAAGACAGATACAAGGAACTGCAGGTTCTGGTTTACAAAACTAAAAAAAGACACAAAGAGCTGGAGTAACTCAGCGGGTCAGGCAGCATCTCTGGAGAACATGGATAGGTTATAGCATAGGAAGGAACTGCAGATGCTGGTCTAAACCGAAGATAGACACAGAAAGCTGGAGTAAAACCCCTGTCCCACTTAGGAAACCTGAACGGAAACCTCTGGAGACTTTGCGCCCCTCCCAAGGTTTCCGTGCAGTTCCCGGAGGTTTTTGTCAGTCTCCCTACCTGCTTCCACTACCTGCAACCACCTGCAACCTCCGGGAACCGAACAGAAACCTTGGGTGGGGCGCAAAGTCTCCAGAGGTTTCCGTTCAGTTTTCCTAAGTGGGACAGGGGCAACTACTCAGCGGGTCAGACATCATTTCTGGAGACGAGGAATAGGTGACGTTTCAGGTCGAGACCCTTCGTCAGATGGATAGGTTTTATCCTTGTTATTACATATGGATATGACGAATTTTTAGATAACCTTGCCCACGCAATGATTTCTTACGAAAAGTTCATGCACAATTTTTCATGTCTAATCTCCGTCCTCATCAATCTGCAGAAAGTAGCGATTAAAATGAACCCTGGAGAACTAATTAGAAAAAATCAGCCACATGGTTCCTGTTGAGAAAATTGTTCTCGTATATAATTTCCATTCGTAATACATTTAAATTGATCTAATTACCATCACATCATTTGAAATCGTGACTGCTAATATGCAAATGAAAAATTAAAATTCATACCAGATTAACCGTTCAGTCAATACTCATTACTGCACTTTGGGCTGTTCCTCATCCATTTTATTGGCTACCTAGACCTTATGAATGAGCCTTGATCTTATTTAAAAGGCTAGAGAGAGTGAGTTACTAACTCCCCAAGGTAAAGTACCTGTTTTACTTTTTCCCATTGTTATTTCCTGGCATTACTTACCGAATAGTGACTGAACCCAGGAATGGTTAGATTAAAGGGCCTGTCCCACTTTCACGACCTCTGCCGAGTTTGCCCTTGACTGATACTCGCAGCAATTGTCACCATGAGGTCGTAGGTAGGTCGTAGCAGGCCGTGATGCTAGTCGTAGGTACTCGTGGCAGCAAGTAGGTCGGGGCGTTTTTTCTAGCCTGATGAAAAATGTCCACGAGTAAAAAAGGTTGTGAATTAGGTCGTGACAGGCCCTTAACATTTAATGAGTGTTTCACAGCACTGGGCCTGTACTTGCTGGAGTTTAGAAGGATGAGGGGTGACCTCAGTGAAACTTACAGAATAGAGAAAGGCCTGGATAGAGTGGATGTGGAGAGGATGTTTCCATCAGTGGAAGAATCTAGGACCAGAGGTCATAGCCTCAGAATAAAAGGACGTTCCTTTAGGAAGGGGATAAGGAGGAATTTCTTTAGTCGGAGGCTGGTGAATCTGTGGAATTCATTGCCACAGAAGGCTGTGGAGAGCAAGTCAATGCACATTTCTAAGGCACAGTTGGATAGGTTCTTGATTAGTACAGATGACATGCATTATGGGGAGAAGGTAGTGTAAGAAGGAAGATAGATCCGCCATGATTGAATGGAAAAATGGACTTGATGGGCTGAATGGCCTAATTCTGCTCCTATCACATGAATTTATGAAATGGGACTAGATTGGATAGGGCATCTGGTTCAGCATGCACGGATTGGGCTGAAGGGTCTGTTTCCATGCTGTATGACTATGAATGTGTGAAAGGACTGGGGAACAGGCGGGTATACTGATACTATACAACAGGAGGGTGCAACTCCAGAGCAAACAAAATCATGAGAGACCTCTTCCACCCCGGCAACGGACTGTTCCAGCCGCTACGGTCAGGCAAACGCCTCCGTTGCCATGCAGTGAGAACGGAGAGGTTGAGAAGGAGTTTCTTCCCAGAGGCAATTCGGACTGTAAACGCCTTTCTCACCAGGGACTAACTCTACAGAACGTTTTTGCTTCTATTATTTATTATGTAAAAGAATATGTGTGTTATGATTGTGTTTATAATTTGTTTGGTTGTTTTGTTGTTTGTCTTTTGCACAAAAGTCCGCGAGCATTGCCACTTTCATTTCACTGCACATCTCGTATGTGTATGTGACAAATAAACTTGACTTGACTTGACTTGACTATACACAATTAGGTCACAGTTCAGCCATAATCTCACCGAAAGATGGAATGGGTTCAAATGAATGGCCTCTTCCCTGCTCAATTTACTGCAATTTGAGCATCAGCTTGTTTACCAAAAGGTCTCCCGCTGGAAAATTCCACAAATAGTTTAGGACGTACAATTATAAATAAGTTAGAAGTTATTTACATTAACTCAGCAAAAGATGCTACAGGCCAACAGGCCAATGCTGGTCCCACAATGAAAATTCATGATGAACTGATCTAAATCCAGGGCAGATCACCTCTGAAGAGTCAATTATACCAGTGAAGAATAATCATGGGCACACCATCTAAATCGCACCACCCCTCAAGTAGTTACTTCCCCATTAGTTAGATCATTAAATACCCTAACCATACCGGTAAAACACCTGTATATTAACAGCCCACCAACTTCAGGAAATATGTGTTTAGCTTGCTTGTACACGCTAGATTTTAAATTTCGTTGTACCATGTGCAATGACAATAAAGAGATTCATTCATTCATTCATTCAACCATTCATTCATTCATTCAGAATTCTGAAAATTGAGGGGGGATCTTATAGCTACTTACAACATTCTTAAGGGATTGGACAGGCTAGATGCAGGAAGATTATTCCCGATGTTGGGGAAGTCCAGAACTAGGGATCACAGTTTAAGGATAAGAGGGAAGTCTTTTAGGACTTCTACCTCCCAACTATACTAGACCCGCCTGCCCGCGTTTGGTCCATATCCCTCCAAACCTGTCCTATCCATGTGTTCAAAAAGAAACTGCAGATGCTGGAAGATCGAAGGTACACAAAAATGCTGGAGAATCTCAGCGGGTGCAGCAGCATCTATGGAGCGGAGGAAATGTACCTGTCTAACTGTTTCTCAAAGGTTGAGATAGAAACATAGAAAACATAGAAAATAGGTGCAGGAGTAGGCCATTCGGCCCTTCAACCCTGCATTGCCATTCGATATGATCATGGCTGATCATCTAACTCAGTATCCCATCCCTGCCTTCGCTCCATACCCCCTGATCCCTTTAGCCACAAGGGCCACATAACCCCAGCCTCAACTACCTCCTCTGGCAGCTTGTTCCATACACCCACCACCCTGTGTGTGAAGAAGTTACCCCTCAGATTCCTATTAAGTCTTTTGCCCCATCTAGAAAGTCTAGAGACAAACCGGCTGTGAACTCGCCTTCTTCCAAGAATGATTGAAAACTTATGTCAACAAGAAAAACGCAACACATTTCCCGCAACAAATGACCGGCGGAGGGGGAAGAGAGTTTATTAAATATTCTCTCCCTCCCACCCCTACCTCGGCTGTCAAAACCGGTCATGGTGGCGCGCGATTTACTCCTGAATTCGGTTTGTTTTACATCTCAATGGGCCAGAGAGAGACGTCGGGGAGGGGGTCGTTGGAAGGAAATAAAGAAATCTACTGTAAGCGCTTTTCCAAATCGCGAGTCTCAAGTGCGGCTGAATGGTGGAGGCTGGCCTACGATTAAAAAGGGGCCCCCTTTGAAAAACACACGCGGCCTGCCTCCATTCATGACTTCCAAAGCGTAAACAATTCCCTCTGGCGAGGAACGCACAAACTCAGTGCGGGAGAGAGCCGGCCACAAAGGGAATGAAACGGGCCAGAAAATGCTATTCAGGGAGTTTTAGGAAGGGGGGATGGTGCAGGGTGTGAGATTGAGAGAGGGGAGGTGGGGTGAAGAATCTGAGCCAAATGAAAACATGTTTGCTGTTTATCAGTCTCCCAGGTTTTAGCTGAGCTAAAAATTGCAACAATCTTCACAAACAAATTGTGAAGGGAGGGAGCCGTTTTAAACCTTAGACACAAAACGCTGCAGTAACTCAGCGGGACAGGCAACATCTCTGGAGACGAGGAATGTGAATCACATTTCTACGACGGGGGGGGGAGGTGGTTTTAAGGGGGTTATTTTTCAAGTGTGAATCTCATGTGAATTTCACATGTTGGATATAATCACTTCTCCTCTCCACTCTTCACAGAATCCTGCTCCCCCTAGTGTTTTATACTTTGTGTGTGTGTGTTTTTTTTCAACCTTAAAAAAAACCCCTCCAAGACCACGCACGTCGTGGACTTGATACATAAACATTTGATCAGTATGTGACGTGTGGCCTGCCAAAAAATTTTGAGAGTCGCTATGGAAACCGATCCCAATCTGTACAGCCCTTAAGAAAAAAACTCACTCGACCAATCCCATTTCGGGATGAAAGTAAGAGATTTTTTTTTCCCCCTCTCTTGTTTTTGATTTTTTTTTTTGGGACTCTCTCTCTCTCTCTCTGCCGTTTTGGGGAGGGAAAATGCGAGAGTTTCAGGGAGCTGGGCGCTTTTTTCTCTCTCGAAGAAAGAGGGAGATACAAGAAAGTCAAATCAGGCGTGAAGTGGAACAGTTGGCACTTTAGAGACGGGTTGAGGGACTGTGAGAAAAAAAAGTCTTTGGGTCTCGTAAAAAACCGCGGCAAATCTCCGTTCCCAGCTGTGCGAGTGGGACTGGGAGAATTGGGAACAAAGGGGGGGGGAAGATATCGCCTTCAACAGGAATGGGTCATTTGGCGAACAATGCTGCCAGTACCGTCAGGGAACTCGCCAAGAGTCAACTGCTCGCTTGATCGCTAACACCGGTGGGAATTGAAGAGGGGAGATGTTTTAACCCCGCTGGAATGCGACTCCGAGGGTCCCCTACAGCGAGAGAGACAGGCGAGCGCTTGGGATACCGCTGGAGGGATGCATTCGACGCGGTCGCTTTAAAGCAGGGCGCTTATGGTTGTGCAAACTCTGAAGAATGCTGCGGGCAGTCAGACTGTGCTGGTATCTGGCGGTTGTGGCGTGCTTTAGGCCGGTGACCGGGGCTCAGTCGGTGTGTTGGCAGGCGCTGCTCCGTTGCCAGCAGGAGAAGGAGTGCAAGTGGGCTTACAGCCAGTACAGCGCGGCTTGCGAGCCCTTCCTGAAGGGCCTGCGGAGGCACTGCCCGAGCCACTGCATCGGCGCTCTGGTCAAACTCAACCAGACTGTGAACGGGCCGGACTTGGAGGACTGCGACTGTGACCAGGACGCGCAATGCAGGCGGGCAAAGAGAGCCATCGAGCCTTGCTTGCCCCGGAGATACAGCGGCGAGTCGGACCTCGGATGCACCAAAGCGCGGCAGAGGTGCGAGGATGAGTCGGTGTGTCACGGGGCGATGAAGGATTACCTCTCCAACTGCGGGCAGCTCTTTAACGGGAGGAGGTGCACCACCGTGTGCCGGGACACCATCCACTACCTCCTCTCCATCCCCACTGGCATCCTGCTCAACACATGTGTCTGCGACGGCGTGGAGAGGCCTTTCTGTGAGGTGGTGAAGGAAAACATTGAGAAATTCTGTGCCATCAACGGCCACTCGTTTCTGACGGCCACGCCGGACTCGGATGAGAATTATGAATATGAGGATTATGAAATAAACAGAACAGATTTAAAACCGCACCAAAGTGTCCCGGAGTCCAACTTCTCTGCGGCACACACGTGTTCTCCACTTCTCTTCATTCTGCTTCCAGGCTTGTGGTTTCTATAATACTTTGTGCAAACAATTATTTGCAGGTTTGTTTGTTTTTTCAATCTCTGCTCTGCCCTCCTCTCTCTTTACACACACACAACACACACACACACGCAGCGGCGCAGTGTTTACAGATTAGCAACTAAACACACACATACACACGCAATGGCGCACACGCACGGAGGCACACACACGCACACACATACACACACACGAACACACACACACACACGCGCGCACACACACAGGCACACACACAGCCACACACGCAGCGGCGCAGTGTTTACAGATTAGCAACTAAACACACACACACACACACACACACACACACACACACAACACACACACACACAGGCACACACACACACACACACACACACACAGACACACACACAATGGCACGCACACACACAGAGGCACACACACACAGGCACACACACACAGGCACACACACACACACACAGCACACACACAGGCACACACACACACAGGCACACACACAGACACACACACACACACACACACACACACACACACATACACACACACACACACACACACACACACACACACACACACACACACACACAGCCACACATAGCCCCCCCCCCCCCCCCCCCCCCCCACACACACATACAGGCACACACACACCACACACACACACACACACACACACACAGGCAGGCACACACACACACACACACGCACACAGACACACACACACACACACAGACACACACACACACACACACGAGGCTCACAGAACACATTGAGCCGCAGACACATTCTGAAGGCACGAAATACCCGCAGTCCATTCCCCTCCACAGACGCTGCCTGACCCGCTGAGTTCCTCCAGCACTTTTCCTCTTGTGTTTCTGCTCAAGATCACGTTGGATATAATTTCTGTTTTAGAATCAGCCCCGTTTCCCGGCTGGGATTTTGTTTTTTAAAACGCCATGTGCAAACCCTGGATACCCGCTCTACAATCTTTTGGGATTTGGCTGGACTCGACTCAAAAACCGAACAAAACTCAGCAAGCGTTTCGTGTCCAGTTTACAGGCTCTCTGGCGATGGGACAAGCACGACTGGGACATCTGCTAGATTTGTACGAATACTTTTTTATTAATGTTGTACAAAAGGTGGTACACATTTTTGGCACTATTTATGGTCTTGAGCGAATGTATATATGAAATAAATTCGGGCCACGGTTTTGTATTAGATGTCCTCGATTTCTGCAATTGTGTTTTTTCTGTCTCTCTCCCCGTGTGCGCGGATTGACGGCGAATCCGATACTTCCCGCACCATTATCCCGTCATCAAACTGCCCGTCGGTCTGTCGCGCCGTCTCCGTGCATTGAGTTAAGTTGGGAAAAGGGGAAGTACAACGGGATCTGGGGGGTCCTTGCACATCAGTCTATGACAGTAAGCATGCAGGTACAGCAGGCAGTGAGGAAAGCGAATGGCATGTTGGCCTTCATAACAAGAGCAGTCGAATATAGGAGCAAAGAGGTCCTTCTGCAGTTGTTCAGGGCCCTAGTGAGACCACACCTGGAATATTGTGTGCAGTTTTGGTCCCCTAATTTGAGGAAGGACATTCTTGCTATTGAGAGAGTGCAGCGTAGATTAATTCCCGGGATGGCGGGACTGTCATATGCAGAGAGAATGGAGCAGCTGGGCTTGTACACTCTGGAGTTTAGAAGGATGAGAGGGCATCTCATTGAGACATATAAGATTGTTAAGGGCTTGAACACGCGAGAGGCAGGAAACATGTTCCCGATGTTGGGGGAGTCCAGAACCAGGGGCCACACACACAGTTTAAGAATAAGGAGTAAGCCATTTAGAACGGAGACGAGGAAACACTTTTTCTCACGGAGAGTGGCGAGTCTGTGGAATTCTCTGCTGAGGCAGGTTCTCTGGATGCTTTCAAGAGAGAGCTAGATAGGGTTCTTAAAAATAGCGGAGTCAGGGGATATGGGGAGGAACGGGGTACTGATTGGGGATGATCAGCCATGATCACATTGAATGGCGGTGCTGGCTCGAAGGTTGAGGTTCAGCGGGTCTCATGTGCATTGGAAAGTTGCGGCTGAGTTGGGTGGCGCAGCGGTAGAGTCGTTGCCTGACAGCGCCAGAGGCCCCGGGTTCGATCCCGACTACGGGTGCTGTCTGTACGGAGTCTGTACCAAAGATACCAGAGCGGGGAATAGTATCTTTGGTCTGTATGTTCTCTCTGTGACCGCGCGGGTTTTTCACCGGGCGCTCCGGTTTCTTCCCACACTCCAAAAACCTACAGGTTTGTAGGGTAGACAAAAGTGCTGGAGAAACTCAGCGGGTGCAGCAGCATCTATGGGACGAAGGAAATAGGCAACGTTTCGGGCCGAAACCCTTCTTCAGACTGATGGACAAAGTATTTACGAAGGAACTGCAGATGCTGGACATTTTTCGTTTTTCCAGCATCTGCAGCTCCTTCTTAAACAAAAGGTTTGTAGGATAATTGGCTTATGGAACACAAGATGTACATTTGTCCCTAGTGTGTGTAGGATGGGTGGTGTTAGTGTGGACTCGGTGGGCCGAAGGGCCTGTTAAAACAGCACAGAAGGGTCTCGACCCGAAACGTCACCCATTCCTTCTCTCCAGAACTGCTGCCTGTCCCGCTGAGTTACTCCAGCTTTTTTGTGTGTCTATCTTAGGTTTAAACCAGCATCTACAGTTCCTTCCTACAGAAAACATTACAGAGCAGGCCCCTTCGGCCCACAATGCCTGTGCCGAACATGGATGCCAAGTTCGGTTTAACTATATACTTGCCGAAGAGAGACACAAAAAGCTGGAGTAACTCAGTGGAACACACACTGTATGTAATCCACACTCCCATTCCCCGCACTGCTGTCAAAAAGCCTCTTAAGCGCCACTTATATGTCACGCAAAGGGGGAAGATTCTACCCCACCCTCTCCCCGCGACCACATCACGGTCTCTCCCTTGAAGAAGGGTCTCGACCCGAAACGTCACCCATTCCTTCTCTCGGGAGACGCTGCCTGTCCCGCTGAGTTACTCCAGCATTGTGCCACTATCTCCTATTTACATTGAAATGGAAATTCAGTCAGATTGTCCGGAACAACGTGTAGCGTGTGTCGCTGTTGCTATCCGTTCTCAATTGACCTGCCAGCCAGCTTTTATAGTGTTTAAGAAGGAACTGCAGATGCTGGAGAATCGAAGGTTACACAAAAAAGCTGGAGAAACTCAGCGGGTGCAGCAGCATCTATGGAGCGAATGAAATAGGCAACGTTTCGGGCCGAAACCCTGAAGGAAATAGGTAACGTTTCGGGTCGAAACCCTATTTCCTTCGCTCCATAGATGCTGCTGCACCCGCTGAGTTTCTCCAGCTTTTTTGTGTAGCCAGCTTTTATACTTGTGTGAAGAAGGGTCCCGATCAGAAACGTCGCCTGTCTATTCCCCCTCCCCAGAGGCTGACTGAGCCGAGTGCTGAGTTCCTCCAGCACTTTGTATCTCGATCAAGATTCCAGCATCTGCAGTTCCCTGTGCCTCAGCTGAATTGAGATGGCATGTTTGGTACATTAATTGGAAAAGAACCGCGCGTCATGTTCTGCTTGGGTTATCCGATACGACTATGTGTCATAGACTCACAGAGTGATACAGCATGGAAACAGGCCCTTCGGCCCAACTTGCCCACACTGGCCAACATGTCCCAGCTACACTAGTCCCTCATGCCCGCGTTTGGACCATATTCCTGTAAAGTATATAAAAAAAAGATCTAAGACAAGGGGTCACAGCTTAAGGATAAGGGGGAAATCCTTTAAAACCGAGATGAGAAGAAGTTTTTTCACACAGAGAGTGGTGAATCTCTGGAACTCTCTGCCACAGAAGGTAGTCGAGGACAGTTCATTGGCTATACTTAAGAGGGAGTTAGATGTGGCCCTTGTGGCTAAGGGGATCAGAGGGTATGGAGAGAAGGCAGGTACGGGATACTGAGTTGGATGATCAGCCATGATCATATTGAATGGCGGTGCAGGCTCGAAGGGCCGAATGGCCTACTCCTGCACCTAATTTCTATGCTTCTATGTAAGAGTCCTTTTGTGTATTAATCAGCATCTGCAGTTTTTGTTGCTGTGTGTGAATGTTGGATTTTCCAATTTCGAGAAGTAGCCCTGTCCTAACCCAGTCCCCCCCCCCCCCCCCCCCCCCCCCATGCCAAACCCCCCTCCCCTCCCCACATGCTCATTTTTTCCCCACCAGCAAAATCACACCACTCCTACTCACCCTCTCTCCAGACACACATCTTCCCATCCGGGATTCCCATATTTCCCTCTTTCCCCTCCCCTCTGTGCCCTTCCATCCATCTCCCTCCCTCCAGTTTTACATTTCTCCTCTTCTTCCTTCATCTGACACCAGCCGAACTACTGAACTACTATCTACCTCATTGGTGACACTCGGACTATCCTTGATGGGACCTTGCTGGCTTTAACCTTGCACTAAACAATATTCCCTTATCATGTCTCTATACACTGTAAATGGCTCAATTGTAATCATGTGTTGTCATTCCGCTGACTGGATAGCATGCAACAAAAAGCTGCAACACTGTACCTCGGTACACGTGACAATAAACTAAACTGAATCCTTTTGTCTCCTTCTCATCTCCAGCCTTTGCCACTTACTCCACCCATCTGCCAATCAACCTTGTACCCCCCCCCCCCCCCCCCCACCTCCCCCCACCTATCACTACCACTCTCCACCCGCCTCCTCTCCTCATGACTCACAGTCTGAAGAAGGGTCCCAACCACAAATGTACGATACAACTTTAGTTATCCCAGGAGGGAAACTGATCTGCCAACATTCATAAAACGGTCTGAAGAAGGGTTTCGGCCCGAAACGTTGCCTATTTCCTTCGCTCCATAGATGCTGCTGCACCCGCTGAGTTTCTCCAGCTTTTCTGTGTAACCTTCATAAAACACAAGATCCATGAAACATTAAATTAAAGTGACAAGTGGAAATGATTGGGGGGGTGGGAGTCAGTCTGAGTCTACCCCACGACAGAAGGGGGAGGAGTTGTACAGTTTGATAGCCACAGGGAAGAAGGATCTCCTGTGGTGTTCTGTGCTGCATCTTGGTGGAACCACTCTGTTGCTGAAGGCGCTCCTCAAGTTGACAAGTGTGTCATAGAGGGGGTGCTTGTTACCTGTCCACAGGTGTTGCCTGATCATAGAAACATAGAAATTAGGTGCAGGAGTAGGCCATTCGGCCCTTCGAGCCTGCACCCGCCATTCAATATGATCATGGCTGATCATCCAACTCAGTATCCCATACCTGCCTTCTCTCCATACCCCCCTGATCCCTTTAGCCACAAGGGCCACATCTAACTCCCTCTTAAATATAAACAATGAACTGTGGCCTCAACTACCTTCTGTGGCAGAGAATTCCACAGATTCACCACTCTCTGTGTGAAAAATGTTTTTCTCATCTCGGTCCTAAAAGACTTCCCTCTTATCCTGATCCGCAGGGTCCCTCCAGGACTTTCTGTTTTGGCTCGAAAATCCAGCATCTGCAGTTCCCTGCATCGCTGTTATGGTTGCGTTGTTGCTTCTGGGATCTTGCTGAAGTGAAGTGAAGATTGAAGTGTTGGGGACTTTGCATGCAAAAGTAATTCATTGGCTGTGGGGTCTTTGTGAGATCGGGTAGGGGCAACAGCTCTTTTAGAAAGGAGGTGAGGAGGAACTTCAGAGTCAGAGGGTAGTTAATGTGTGGAACTCATTGCCACAGAGGGCTGTGGAGGCCAAGTCAGTGGATATTGTTAAGGCAGAGAGATTAGAAATTCTTGATTAGAACGGGTGTCAAGGGTTTATGGGGGGGGGGGGGGGGGGGTGGGGGGGGGGGGGGGGGGGGGGGGGGGGGGGGGAGAAGAAAGAAAAAAGGAGGAGGAGCCCGAAGGCTGGGGGATGGGAGGAGACAGCAGGAGGGCTGAGGAAGGGGAGGGGACAGCAAGGACTAACAAAATTGGGAGAATTCAATGTTCATGCCCCCAGGATGCAGACTCCCCAAGCGGATCCTTCTTCAGACTGATTGGAGTAGAGTCACAGAGTGGAAACAGGGTCTTCGGCCCAACCTGCCCACACAGGCCAACATTTCCCAACTACACTAGCCCCATTAGTCCATATCCCTCTAAACCTGTCCTAACCATGTACCTGTCTGTTTCTTAAATGTTGCGATGGTCCCTGCCTCAACTACCTCCTCCAGCACCTTGTTCCATACACCCACCACCCTTTGTGTGAATAAGTTACCCATCAGATTCCCATTAAATATTTTCCCCTTCACCTTAAACGTATGTCCTCTGGTCCCCGATTCCCCTACTCTGGGCAAGAGACTCTGTGCATCTACCCGATCTATTCCTCTCATGGGGAGGTGGAGAAAGCTGGACAAGGGTGGTGGGGGTAGGACAAAGTCTGGAACTATAGAAGGTAGACAAAATTGCTGGAGAAACTCAGCGGGTGATGCAGCATCTATGGAGCGAAGGAAATAGGCAACGTTTCGGGCCGAAACCCTTCATCAGACTATAGATGCTGGAATCTTGAGATGCTATAGGAACTATAGATGCTGGAATCTTGAGATGCTATAGGAACTATAGATGCTGGAATCTTGAGATGCTATAGGAACTATAGATGCTGGAATCTTGAGATGCTATAGGAACTATAGATGCTGGAATCTTGAGATGCTATAGGAACTATAGATGCTGGAATCTTGAGATGCTATAGGAATTATAGATGCTGGAATCTTGAGAAAAACACAAGCTTTGTCCCGTCCACGCATCTCTTATCCAGCTTCACCCCACTCCCCTCCCCTCCCCTCCCCTCCCTTCCCCACACCAATGTGAAGAAGGCTCCCGATCCGAATCACAATCTGCCCATTCCCTCCCCAAATGCTGCCCGACCCGCTGAGTTCTTCCAGGAATATAGTGAATGCTGTCACTGAATTTCATCATTTTTTCTCTTTTCAACCCCTTAATAAATATTACTTTTAAAGAATCCTTCGTGAACATTGAAACTGCTTTGTGTGTGGGAAGGAACTGCAGATGCTGGTTTAAACCGAAGGTAAAGACACAAAATGCTGGAGTAACTCAGTGGAGCAGGAGGCAGCATCTCACTTTAAACTGCTTCGTTTAAAAAACAAATCCATTCTTCCCTCAAAAAAGTTACTCTGGCAGATTGTAATTTTAATGGCTCATAATAAAATGAATACTCAAATAAACACGGCTGTGGCAAGAAGCGTGGAGGGGGGGAGGGGGGGGGGGGTGTCTTGGGGATCGGCCGCTGTTTATGGAACAGAGAACTGAGAGTTTACTCTGGGAGGGAGTCGCTACCTGTATACATTTGGTAGTCACCCGCCTTTGTCTGAGCGGCAGTGTGTACAGAAACTGCACCAAGTTACATAAACAGTCTGAAAGTGAAAGCACTCGAGTTTTTCTGGAGAGATGTGGCTGGGGCTGGGGGGGGGGGGGGGGGGTGGGGGGGGGGGGGGGGGGGGGGGGGGGGGGGGGGGGAGGGAGAGAGAGAAATAGGAAGATTCTGGCAACCATGAGAAAACAGAATATACGGCCACTGTTTGACAGATGAGGTTGAAACAGAGATGCACTTCCTCCTAAAATGCAAAACAAATTGACAAAACAAGGAAAGCAGACTTTGACAAACTCAGTGTGGCAACCCCTGATTTTAAAGAACTAGATGTTACATCAAAACTAAGAATAATCCTTCGAAAAGGAAATACGGCACATCTTGATGCACAATACGTGACAGCATGCCACAACCTGAGAGACGGTGAATGACCAACATGCACACATATGTACACACACACACTAATTGACATTAACTGACACTAAGACATTAATATTGAATTGCTAAACTTGCTATTGTGTTGTGCTGCTTACAGCTGCAAGAACGTGCAGCAATCAATAAAGGGCTACAGGCCTATTGCGAGTTTATGTACAGGGACATATCTATCCATGCACTGTATACTTGTATTTATACCTACGCGTTTTAAAAAATATGTATGTCATGTTTTATACTTTGGCAATATAACAATTTTTTATCATGCCAATAAAGTTTTTAAATTGAAATTGAATTGAGAGAGACAGACGAGAGATGGGGAGGTGGGGAGGTGGAGGCTAAAACATGCTCAGTGCAAACAGTACACAAATTGGCAGACTAGATTCCCTCTAAATCTGCATTGATCTTTTAACATGGGACTGCTATAAATAGCTTCCCGGGAAAAATAAGAACGCCTTGATATTTTGTGCAATGCCTTGTAGACAATAAATGATTGATGCAATGGGGGGGGGGGGGGGGGGGGGGGGGGGGGGGGGGGGGGGGTAACATACAATAGAGCCGCAGTGAGGGTTAGGTTAGTTAAAACATAGAGGCCCCTGTGAAGAATTGGAATCTTAGAGTCTCTGTGGAATAGTGTTCCAAGGACAATCTGTTTGTAATTACCCAGCTCAGGGTCAGACTCGAGGCATTAACTGTGGGCTTTCTCCCGTCTCTTTGCGTCGATATAAAATATTTTAACAGCCTCGCCAGTGCTCAGCAGACACCCATTCGCAGCACAGAGGGGTTAGCTGCTTTTTATTGCAGTGTGATTGCAGACGGCCATAAAGCGATTCCATTATCAACAGCGCTAAAACTTTAGGAAGTTCGGCGTGGTGTCTGAGGCTTTGTACTATTTTTCACACTTAAAGGCGTTTCTCTGCGCTCTTTGCCAGCCTCAATGCCATCTTCCCCGTGTGTAGGAAGGAACTGCAGGTGCTGGTTTAAGCCGAAGATGGACACGAAATGCTGGAGTAACTCAGCAGGACAGGCAGCATGTCTGGAGAGAAGGAATGGGTCACGTTTCGGGTCAATAGACAATAGACAATAGGTGCAGGAGTAGGCCATTCGGCCCTTCGAGCCTGCACCGCCATTCAATATGATCATGGCTGATCATCCAACTCAGTATCCTGTACCTGCCTTCTCTCCATACCCACTGATACCTTTAGCCACACCTAACTCCCCCTTAAATATAGCCAATGAACTGTGGCCTCAACTACCTTCTGTGGCAGAGAATTCCAGAGACGGGTCTGAAGAAGGGTCTCGACCCAAAACGTCACCCATTCCTTCTCTCCAGAGATGCTGTCTGTCCCGCTGAGTTACTCCAGCACTTTGTGTCTATCTTCGGTTTAAACCAGCATCTGCAGTTCCTTCCTACACGTTGGGTTAATTGAGTAGCAATGTTTTCCCTAGTGTGTAAGGAGTGCATTAGAAAGTGGAATAACTGATGAGTAATCAAGGGTCAGCATGGACTCAGTGGGGCCAAAGGGCCTGTTTCTATGCTATATCTCTGAACTAAAGTCAGCGGTTCAGGCAGCATCTGTGCTATATGAACCAATCTATCGGAAGAAGCCAAAACCGGGCCTGTCTATTCCCTCCGCAGATGCTGCCTGACCCGCTGAGTTCCTCCAGCCCTTGAAGCCCCGTCCCCACGGTACGAGTTCATTCCAAGAGCTCTCCCCGAGTTTGCCCTGATTCCAACTCGGAGATTTACGGTAATGGCCACTCGTCGGTACTCGAGGCTCTCGTGGACATTGTTCATCGTGTTGAAAAATCTTCACGAGTCTTCCCGAGCTTACCTGCCGTTAGCGTTACGAGCCGCTAAGAGACATCCCCGAGCTCCGACGTACCCGCTACATTCATTCTCCGTGCTTCCCACGAGTTTGATTTTTTTTAAACTCGGGAGAGCTCTTGGAATGAACTCCTACCGTGGGACAGAGCTATAAAGTGGCAAAGAGTTGTCCACTCAAATTAAATAAATATTTTAATTAATTAAAGATAGTACTACAATTTTGCTGATGGTCTTTCGAGGATTTTAGGCCGGGATTTTGGCTGCTGCGTAAGTCTTTATGTTCTGGTTTTGAATTTGGTTCGAATTCAGCTGGAAATTCAATGTATAAAACGCTTGGGCACCACAGCATTGGCAAAACCAGCAGGTAATGGGGGTTGTTTCAGTATTACGGGTGGCACGGTGGTGCAGCTGCTGTCTCAGAGCGCCATAGAGACCCGGGTTCGATACTGACCACGGAGTTTGTACGTTCTCCCCGTGACCTGCGTGGGCTCTCTCTGAGATCTTCGGTTTCCTCCCACATTCCAAAGACGTGCAGGTTTGTAGGTTAATTGGCTCGGTGTAAATGTTTTAAAAAAATTGTCCCTAGTGGGTGTCGGATATTGTTAATGTGCGGGGTCGGCATGGACCTGATGGGCCAAAGGGCCCCCTTGCATCGCTGTATCTCTAAACTTAAACTAAAGTATTGACTTGCCAAGATACATGTTTGACCAGAATCTCACTGAGATTTTCCTCACTCTATTTCCAGCATTTGATCTCAAGAAGAAAAAAAAAATCAAATAAAAGAGGAAATTAAATCTGGGAAGAAGAACACACACAGCAAAACGTGACAAATCTGGTCAAAAATCATAATTTAACAATTTGTGAATCGGCTGGGAAATTAAACAGGGAAAGATAAAACAGCTTTAAACCCTTCCCTTCTCTCCAGAGATACTGCCGGTCCCGCTGAGTTACTCCAGCGTTTTGTGTCTATCTTCGGTTTAATGCAGCATCTGCAGTTCCTTCCTACACACTTTAAAACAGGGACCAGGCTGAAACTGGTAGACGTGTGCCAATTCTAAGTGTAGATCGATGAAAGATGGTGATATTGGATTGGAAGATCTATTACAATGTCATTGACTGGACCTGTCCCAGTCCAAACACTTGAAGCGTTTGCAGCAGATAATAGGTCAGGCATGTTTATAGAGGAAGCAAACAGCCCTCGAGAAATGTCAAGTGCCTGTTCCATTGTCATTCAGATTTTCCCAGCTCCTGCACATCCACATTCCACCCTGCAAGTGTGAATGCTCTCAGACGTGGGTAACACGTTATTGTGTGTGTGATATTCCAGGGGATGAAACACCATCTGCTTCATGTGGAGAGGGAAGGGACGAAGGTTCGGGAAACTGTAACCCTTGGTGATCGACACAAAATGCTGGAGTAACTCAGCGGGACAGGCAGCATCTCGACCCGAAACGTCACCCATTCCTCGTATCCAGAGATGCTGCCTGTCCCACTGAGTTACTCCAGCCTTTTGTGTCTATCTTCAGTGTAAACCAGCATCTGCAGTTGACAATTAATCCTTGGAGCGCACAAGGTTGAAGAGTGAATTTATAGAGGTGAATAAAATCACGAGGGGAAATTATAAGGTGAACGCATAGTCTTTTAGATATAGACAAAAATGCTGGAGAAACTCAGCTGGTGAGGCAGCATCTATGGAGCGAAGGAAATAGGCGACGTTTCGGGTTGAAACCCTACTTTAGACTTTTACCTAGGATAAGAGGAATCAAGAACCACAAGATTTAGAAGATTGAGGGGGGGATCTTATAGAAACTCACAAAATTCTTAAGGGGTTGGACAGGCTAGATGCAGGAAGATTGTTCCCGATGTTGGGGAAGTCCAGGACAAGGGGGCCACAGTTTAAGGATAAAGGGGAAATCTTTCAGGACCGAGATGAGAAAAACATTTTTTCACACAGAGAGTGGTGAATCTGTGGAATTCTCTGCCACAGAAGGTAGTTGAGGCCACAGTTCATTGGCTATATTTAAGAGGGAGTTAGATGTGGCCCTTGTGGCTAAAGGGATAAGGGGGTATGGAGAGAAGGCAGGTATAGGATACCGAGTTGGATGATCAGCCATGATCATATTGAATGGGCTGAATGCCCTACTCCTGCACCTATTTTCTATGTTTCTATGTTTCTAAGACATATGTTTGGGGATGAGACAGGAAAGATTTAATAGGGACCCAAAGGGCAACATTTTCACAAGGTGGGTGTATGGAATTAGTTGCCAGAGGAGGGAGTTCACATTTCACTGTGCCAACTGGCACATGTGACAAATAAATCTATCTTGTAATCTTGTAGTTGGGACAGGTATTGTAATAACATTTAAAAAAACACTTGGACAAATTCATGGAGAGGAACGGTTTAGAGGGATATGGACCAACTGTGGGAAAATCTCGACCCGAAATTCAGCCAATTCCTTCTCTCCAGAGATGCTGCCTCACCCGCTGAGTTGCTCCAGCGCTTCGATTTAAACCAGTACTTTTATTACACAGAGTTTAAACGTTCATTATTCTCACTTTTATTCAGGGCGACAGTGACTTTTACCATTCATTAAGTCACTTTAACAAGGCAGCGATACAGACAAGTTGGAAACGCAGATGTGATTTTCCACTCGAAGCGGTGGGTTTCGGCATTAGAGAAACCCTCATAAAATATGAAAGGCGACAAAGAAAAATGAGCAAAGGAATCTCGTGTTACACAAACGTGGCAGCCTGCCCTGGAAGGCCAACTATATCCTTGCGGCAAGATCTCACCAATTTATCTCCTCCTCTTAAACAAAGTTATTTGGACAGTGAACTGATTGTGTTTCAGCTTCCTGAGTTGCTACAGTTTCGGATGAGAAACAGCAGACATCTCTCCCTGGTGAAGCAAAGGGGCTCCAGGTTTTATTTGCTGATACATGGAGTGGGAGCACCCAGGGCTCTCAATTAATGATCCTGATGTATCATTAGCGCTAAAGACACTAGTTAGTAACCCGACTGGAATGTGTTTCCCTGGTCTAAATCGAAGGTCTCGACCTGCAACATCACCCATTCCTTCTCTCCAGAGATGCTGCCTGTCCCTGCTGAGTTACTCCAGCATTTTGTGTCTCTCTTCGGTCTAAATCCACCTCCTAACCTCTTGAACAGCTAACAGCTAGCAAAGGGCAACTATTCCCTCTCTGTCGAAACAAGGTATTCTCCAATGTTAGAAAACCTCTAACATTCCCACCCCCTCCACTTTCACCCCCCTCCCCCCCCTTCCCCCTCTCTCCCCTCCAGAGATGGTCTACAAGAACGATCCCAGCAATGAGTGGGTTAACATATGATGAGCGTTTGACGGCACTGGGCCTGTGCTCGCTGGAGTTTTGAAGGATGAGGGGGAAGTTCATTGAAACTTACCGAAGAGTGAAAGGCTTGGATATAGTGGATAAGGAAAGGATGTTTCCACTAGTGGGAGAGTCTAGGGCTAGAGGTCACAGCCTCTGAATTACGGGACGTTCCTTTGGGAAGGGGATGAGGAGGAATTTCTTTAGTCAGAGGGTGGTGAATCTGTGGAATTCTTTGCCACAGAAGGCAGTGGAGGCCAAGTCAATGAATATTTTTAAGGTAGAGAGACAGATTCTTGATTAGTAGGGGTGTCATAAATCATGATTGAATGGCAGAGAAGACTCGATGGGCCGAATGGCCCAATTCTCCTTCTATCTCTTATGGTCATGGTCAGGATTGAACCTGGATCACTGGCGCAGTGAGGAAACAGCTTGTTACATGTGCCACTGTGGCGCCCTGCATCAGCTATGATTGATTGGCGGGGTAGACACAATGGGCTGAATGGCCTAATTCTGCTCCTATGACTTACAAACGTATCAAGAAGGAATGACCCATTACTCCTGCTTTTCTTTCACCTGCTGGCCCCCTGGTTCGGGTGATCAGTGGCCGGTTCCCATTGCTGCAGCTAACCCTGATGTACTTCAAAGGACAAGCAGTGGAACAAAATGTAAAGAACAAGGTGCTGGAGGTACTCAGCGGGTCAGGCAGCATCTGTGGAGGAAAATGGAGAGGCGACGTTTCGGGGAACCCTGTCCTCGTTTCATATCACAGATGTTGCCATCTGTCCACCCCCTCCACAGACCCTGACTGACCCGCTGTGAGTTACTCCAACAAGGGTCCCGGCCCAAAGCACCAAGGTCCCATGTTCTCCGCAGATGCTGCCTGACCCGCTGAGTTACTCCAACACTTTCCTCCGACATTTCCCTCAAGATTCCACCATCTGCAGTCTCTCGAGTCCCTGGTAAACCAAAACACTTGGTGATACCATTGGGGAAAAAATAAAGACAAGGAGGACTCTCCTAAAAATTACAAGCCTAACTTAGGCCAAACTTAAATAAGACTGCTCTCTCTCAGCAGCGACTTGGTAAATATATTACCTCTATGAAAACAAATAAATCCTTCTACTAAGAATGATTTTTTTTTTTTTTGGAAGGCTGCAAACTTTAAAACTTAAGATTCTTGGAGCAGTTTTGTTCACTGGTCCTGCACACTGCACTTGACTTACACTCAAGGATGGCTTGTACCAGAATGTACTGGAGTTAATGCTGGAGGTACGGCCCAGTTATATTTGAGGGAAGTTTGTGCGACTTCAACGTCGAGGTGTATCTGGCACGTTTGCATTCACTGGAGTGAACAATCTGTAACACAAGATTAAAGAAAAGCAAAATCAATTGACGTTGTGACTCCAGACTTGCGCCCCTTGAAGAGTTACGGCAGTGAAAGACCTGGATAGAGCGGATGAGGAGAGGATGTTTCCCTGAGTGGGACGAGTCTAGGACCAGCGGGCACAGCCTTGGAATTAAAGGACACTAGATCAAGTGCAGACCCGTTGGGTCTGCTCCCCCAATGGTGTGATCCCCCAACCCAATATTCCACCATGCACCCGTCTCCTCCAACGGAACTGAACCCATTCCCAAATGTAAGATTCCAGCACTCCCCTGCCTCCCTCAGCAGTGGATTGAAAAAAAAATCCAATTGCACCTCCCCTGCCTGCTGCAACAATTCCAATTGCAATACCAATTGGCCCTCCCCCTCCTGTTGAAGCACTTGCTGTGATATCCCATTGAGGTGAAAAGTTCAGAGTGTTCCTGTCTTGCAACTTTGTTTTGAAGTGTGTTGGAAGCTGATAGGAAGGAGCAGCCGTCAACGAATCAAAAGGCAGGAAGGGATCCGTACTGCAGGCAGACGGATGGGTTTGAGTTTTATATATTAATAGATAGATAGATAGATAGATAGGTAGGGATGTGGCAGGAAACCGGAGTGCCTGGAGAGGACCCATGTGGTCACAGGGAGAATGTGAAAACGGGCATCAGCCGAGGTCATTCTTGCTATTGAGGGAGTGCAGCGTAGGTTTACAAGGTTAATTCCCGGGATGGCGGGACTGTCATATGCTGAGAGAATGGAGCAGCTGGGCTTGTACACTGTTTAGTTTAGAAGGATGAGAAGGGATCTCATTGAAACATATAAGATTGTTAAGGGGTTGTACACACTAGAGGCAGGAAACATGTTGGGGGAGTCCAGAACTAGGGGCCACAGTTTAGTAAGCCATTTAGAACGGAGACGAGGAAATACTTTTTCTCACAGAGAGTGGTGAGTCTGTAGAATTCTCTGCCTCAGAGGGGGGTGGAGGCCGGTTCTCTGGATGCTTTCAAGAGAGAGCTAGATAGGGCTCTTGAAGATAGCGGAGTCAGGGGATATGGGGAGAAGGCAGGAACGGGGTACTGATTGGGAATGATCAGCCATGATCACATTGAATGGCGGTGCTGGCTCGAAGGGCCGAATGGCCTACTCCTGCACCTATTGTCTATTGTTAGGATCGACCCCGGCTCTCTGACTCTGCGAGGCAGCAGCCCCCTTAATTTGGGATTTGGGAAACCTTCAATTTAAATTTAAACGGAGAAGGGGGGAAATAAATTGCAAAACCAGGATACATTGGGTCGTTCTCGATCAGCCGAGGATAAGGTTAGCTCCAAGACACCTGCTTCCATTGTATGGAGGGTGGGTGGAGAATGGGGCCTGGGGCCTTTGTCAGAGTTCTCAAGCCTGGAGATAAATGATCTGTGTTCTGTCAAGTATACAGTGGGGCAAGGTCACAGTTCATGCATTGTGTTCACTGCACAATTAACTCCTTCCCCCCCCCTTCAGTCGTGCCACACACAGGCTGCTGTAAGGCTGACATGGGCAAGATGTTAAAGAGAGGGCGGTTGTATTTATGTCCTTTTTATTACAATTACATTCTTCGGTTTAGAGATACAGCGCGGAAACAGGCCCTTCGGCCCATCGAGTCGGCACCGACCGCGATCCCCGCACATTAACACTATCCTACACACACACACACACACACACTTGGGCCAATTTAGATTTACACTGAGCCAATTAACCTACAAACCTGCACGTCTTTGGAGTGTGGGGGGGAAAACTGAAGATCGAGGAGAAAACCCACGCAGGTCACGGGGAGAGCGTGCAAATTCCGTACAGACAGCGCCCGTAGTCGGGATCGAACCCGGGTCTCTGGTGCTGCAAGCGTTATAAGGCAGCAACTCTACCGCTGCACCACCGTGTCGCCCCTGACATTGTGTGTCTGCATGTGTGTGTATTTGCATGTGTGTGTATTTGCCCGCGTGTGAATGCTATTATGTGTGTGCGTGCACAGGAGGCTGCACAACTGTGTATGCGTGTGCGTGCACATGTCAGATTCAGATGTGTGCATGTGTGCGTATGTGCCTGCGTGCGCGTGCTTTTATGTGTGTGTGTACGCACACACGTGTGCCTGTACACCTGCGCATGTGTGTGTATGTATATGTGCCTGTGTGCACATGTGTGTGTAAGAGAGAGGGACACACACACACACACAGACAGAAGAAAGGTGAAGGTAGGAGGAGGGATAAGGATAAGGGATAATGTTTGATTTCTTGGCCAACTGTGCTGTGGTTATAATTAGGATTTGCCTGGGTGGAGGTGACTGTGATCAGGAGCAGATCGAGCTGTATTTCGCTGCAGGGTTCCCAGCAATACGTGGTGATGCTCCACTCCATTCTCCAACTGCTGGTTCATTTACCACATCTGGCGACCCCTTACCGTTCATAAGGTTCAGTTTGGTTTATTGTCACGTGGTACATCGAGGTACAGTGTACACACACACACACACACACACACACACACACACACACACACACACACACACACACACACACACACACACACACACACACACACACACACACACAGAAACACACACACACACACACACACACACACACACACACACACACACACACACACACAAACACACACACACACAAACACACACAAAAACACACACACACACACACACACACACACACACACACACAGAAACACACACACACACACACACACACACACACACACACACACACACACACACACACAACACACACACACACACACACACACACACAAACACACACACAAACACACACACACACACACACACACACACACACACACACACACACACACACATAAACACACACACACAGAAACACACACACACACACACACACACACACACACACACAGAACACACACACACACACACAGAAAAACACACACACACACACACACGACCTCTGGCATTACTGACTCACAGCACAGCTCTGCCCGATGCTTGGAGATTTCACACCAGCCAACTTGGCTTCAAAGTGGTCTGAAGGTGGCACCTTGTTATATCGCCAGAGTGTACAGAGCCCCCCCTCCTATACTCACTGCTCTTTATCGACTCCGAGAACGGGTCCTGATCCACCGACGTTGCTTCTTTCTGATTCTCACGCATCTGAGACAAAAAGTTCCAGTTTAGTTTACTGCCCCGTGCGCTGAAGAAGGGCCTCGACCCGAAACATCACCCATTCCTTCCCTCCAGAAACGCTGCCTGTCCCGCTGAGTTAATCCAGCATTTTGTGTCTATCTTCGTAAATCTAAACCCTGACCATGTTGTTATGCTCCTTGCCTCATGTACCCTCTCCTGTAGCTCATTCCATACACGTGTGGGAAAACATTGCCGCTTGGGTTCCTGTTCAATCTTTCCCCTCACTCCAAACCCATGTCCTCAGCTTCTTCATTCCCTTACTCTGGAGTTTAGAAGGATGAGAGGGGATCTCATTGAAACATCTAAGAATGTTAAGGGTTTGGACACGCTAGAGGCAGGCAACATGTTCCCGATGTTGGGGGAGTCCAGAATTTTTAAGGTTTAAGAATAAGGGGTAAGCCATTTAGAACGGAGACAAGGAAACATTCTTTCACCCAGAGAGTGGCGAGTCTGTGGAATTCTCTGCCTCAGAGGGCGGTGGAGGCCAGTTTCTCTCGACGCTTTCAAGAGAGTTAGATAGAGCTCTTAAAGATAGTGGAGTCAAGGGATATGGGGAGAAGGTAGGAACGGGGTACTGATTGTGGATGATCAGCCATGATCACATTGAATGGAGGTGCTGGCTCGAAGGCATTAATGCCACTACTGAAAAAGGTGTACAAAACCTTCCGTAAGGTGTTTAGATTATTCAAAGAGGGGTGGGAGGAGCAAATTAAATAGAGGTAGTGGGATGAGGAGAAACAAAGAGAGTTTTTCATTGAAGATAGACACAGAGTGCTGGAGTAACTCAGTGGGTCAGGCAGCATCTCTGGGGAAAAGGAATAGGTGACTCTTCCAGTCGAGACCTATCTTCTTACTGTGTGTCAGGGGAGAGGGAAACTAGAGGTATGAAAAGGTTGAGAACAAATCAGAGCCGGCACTGATGACTAAGCAAAATTGGAGCCCACAATGGTCCATTGTTGGCTGTGGAAGAGGTGACAATGATGGGATATGAACAGTGGAACTGGCAGGAAGACTAGGGTGGGGGAGGGACGGGGAGCGAGGGAATGCAAGGGGTACTCGATATCCTACAGATATCCTACAGTGCTTCTACGCAGCGGCGGTGGAAAGCATCTTGTCCGGGAACATTACCATCTGGTTCGGGAATTGCTCTGCCAAGGACAAGAAGGCTATGCAGAGAGTAGTGCGTTCGGCCGAACGCACTATGGGAACTTCACTCACCCCCCTGCAGGAACTATACAACAGGAGGTGCAACTGCAGAGCAAACAAAATCATGAGAGACCTCTTCCACCCCTGCAACGGACTGTTCCAACCGCTACGGTCAGGCAAACGACTCCGTTGCCATGCAGTGAGAACGGAGAGGTTGAGGAGGAGTTTCTTCCCAGAGGCAATTCGGACTGTAAACGCCTTTCTCACCAGGGACTAACTCTCCAGAACGTTTTTCCTTCTATTATTTATTATGTAAAAGAATATGTGTGTTATGATTGTGTTTATAATTTGTTTGGTTGTTTTGTTGTTTGTCTTTTGCACAAAAGTCCGCGAGCATTGCCACTTTCATTTCACTGCCCATCTCGTATGTGTATGTGACAAATAAACATGACTTGACGTCACTTTATATCCCAATCCCAACGCACTAACACTACCCCACACACACTGGGGACAATTTACATTGATACCAAGCCCAATTAACTTACAAACCTGTAGGGCTTTGTGGAGTGTTCAAGAAGGAACTGCAGGTGCTGGAAAATCGAAGGGAGACAAAAGTGCTGGAGAAACTCAGCGGGTGCAGGCGGGTCAGTCCCTGGAGTGCGATGGGAAACCGAAGATCTCGGAGAAAACCCACGCACGCAGTCACGGGGAGAACGTGCAAACTCCGTAAAGACAGCACCCGTAGTCGGGATCGAACTCGGGGCTCTGGCGCTGTAAGTGCTGTAAGGCAGCGACTCTATCCCTGTGCGGGGATCGCTGGTCGGTGCGGACTCAGTGGCCTGTTTCTGTGCTGTATCTCTAAACTAAACTACACAGCCTCACCTTGAGTTGTTCCTTCAGATATTCCGCTCGGCTCATGAGGCTCTTGATCTGCAGGGCATCAGAGAGAACACAAGAACTCACTCACTCAGAAACAACGTTGGAACAAAGCATTAATTACTTCCACCCACCCATCAATAACCCCCCCCCCCCCCCCCCCCCCCCACCTGTATCCACCACCTCTCACTTGCCAAACTTTGTCCCACTTCCACCCCGCTCTATCCCCCACTACTACAATCTGTCTGAGGAAGGTCCCAACCCAAAATATTGCCTATCCATGTCCCCCAGAGAGGGCTAAGGCACAACAATGGTGCAGCTGGTAAAGCTGCTGCCTCACAGCACCAGAGACACAGGTTCGATTCTGACCTCAAGTGGTGTGTGTGTGTGTGTGTGTGTGTGTGTGTGTGTGTGTGTGTGTGTGTGTGTGTGTGTGTGTGTGTGTGTGTGTGTGTGTGTCTGTATGTGTGTGTGTGTGTGTGAGAGTGTGTGTGTGTAGTGTGTGTGTGTGTGTGTGTGTGTGTGTGTGTGTGTGTGTGTGTGTGTGTGTGTGTGTGTGTGTCTGTGTGTGTCTGTGTGTGTGTGTGTGTGTGTGTGTGTGTGTGTGTGTGTGAGTGTGTGTGTGTGTGTGTGTGTGTGTGTGTGTGTGTGTGTGTGGGTGTGCGTGTGTGTGTGTGTGTGTCGGTGTGTGTGTGTGTGTGTGTCTGTGGAGTTTACACGTTAATAGGATAGCATAGAACTCGTGTGAAGAGTTGATCGATGGTCAGCGTGTAGTCGGTGGGACAAACATTCTGCCTTTTCCTCAAACCTTACTGAGGCCCGTACTAATTAAGGATCTATCAATCTCTTGAAACATTCCCAAAAACCTGATCTCCACAGCCAGCTGTAGCAATTAATTCTACAGAGGTCCCCTCCCCCCCCCCCCCCCCCCCCCCCCTCTCCCTGCTTAAAGAAATTCCTCCTCGTCTCGACTACATTCTGACTTCTGGTGCTGTCTGTGTGGAGTTTGCATGTTCTCCCCGTGAACCACTCCCTGCACACTGGGGCCAATTCTTTTTTTAACGGAGGCCAATCGACTTCCAAACCCGCACGTCTTTGCGATGTGGGAGGAAACCGGAGCACCCAGAGGAAACCCACCTGGTCCAATAAGGTGACTTTTGTCCTTACCTCCGCATGTAGCAACACTCGTCTTCTCCCCTGTGGCTCAGCTGTAAGTGGGAGACAGAGACAGCACGGGAGGGGGGGAGGGGGGGGGGGGAGGGAGGGGGAGGAGGGGAGAGGGAGAGGGAGGGGGAGGGAGAGGGGAGGGGAGGGAGGGAGAGAAGAGAGAGAGGGGGAGAGAGGGGGAGGGGGGGGGAGAGGGGGGGGGAGAGAGAGGGGAGGGAGAGGGAGAGGGAGGGGGAGGGGGGGGGAGGGGGAGGGGGAGAGAGATACGGAGAGGGATAGGGGGAGGAATGAAGAGAGGATTTTGAAATATGGAGATGGAGAGAGGGGGAGAGGGGGAGGGGGGGAGGAGGGGGGGAGGGGGGGAGGGGGAGGGAGAGGGAGAGAGGGGAGAGGGAGAGAGAGAGGGAGGGGGGGGGAGGGGGGGGAGAGGGGGAGGGAGGGAGAGGGAGGGGGAGAGAGGGGGAGGGAGAGGGAGAGGGAGGGAGGGGGGGAGGGGAGGGGAGGGAGAGGGAGAGGAGGAGAGGGAGGAGGGGGAGGGAGAGGGAGGGGGAGGGGGAGGGAGAGGGAGAGGGGGAGGGGAGAGGGGGAAGAGAGCAATGAACAGAGGGGGTTTGTTACAGTACGTTCTCCATATCCTCGTTTGTAATGCCACTCCCACCCCTCACCCCCACCCCTGCCCCCTTGCTCCTTCCTCTCAGTGTGTGTGATGCCCACATCAAGGACAAGGCCACTGGGAAGACACGGCCACACAGTCAGTGAGAGGGAACGTGAACAGTATCTTGTGTCGCCGAGTTTAAGGTGGGGGGGGGGGGGGGGGGGTGGATGGGGGAGCAAAAAGATTTAACAGGGACCTTAGGGGCAATTTTTCTTTTTACACAAAGGGTGGTGGGTGTGTGTAACGAGCTGGTGCAGGAACAACATTCAATCCTCGGGTACGTGGATAGGGCAGGTTTAGGGGGATATGGGCCAAATTGAGGCAGGTGGGACTAGTGCAGATGGGGATGTTGGGTCAGTGGGGGCTGAAGGGCCTGTTTCTGTGCATTGTGGCTGAATCGGAAGCTGCTCCAGTCTCCCTGGTCCTGTACCTCCTCCTCCTCCCCTCCATCCCCTCCCCTCCCCTTCCCTTCCCCCCCCCCCCCCCCCCCCCCCCCCCCCCCCACCGCTATCCCCCCCCACTCACCAGCCAGCATGGGGAGCAGCTCTCCCAGGCTCTGCTGGTACAGGTGCAGAGTCTCCACTGAGTCATCGCCCCCTGCCTCCTGAGGGAAAGGGAGAAGGTGTGACCTATAGAGGCCGTCCAGCCCTTCGGCCCATCGAATCCCTCCCCACCCCGCGAGCGCTGACGTACCCCCACCGCCACCCGATCCCCAACCGAACATGGGCGCGTTTAAGAAGGAACTGTGCAGATGCTGGAGAATCGAAGGTTACACAAAAAAGCTGGAGAAACTCAGCGGGTGCAGCAGCATCTATGGAGCGAAGGAAATAGGCAATGTTTCGGGCCGAAACCCTTCTTTAGGCTGATGTGAGGTGGGGGTGGAGGGGGGGAGGAGAAAGGAAAAAAGGAAGAGGAGGAGCCCGAGGGTTGAGGGAGAGCTGAGAAGGGGAGGAGAGTGACCATTCGGCCCACCTAGCCTGCTAACCAGCCCATTGTAAATCACAGGGAGCAGTGTTAGAGCCCCCGGTTCGATCCTGACCTCCGATGCTGTCTGTGTGGAGTTTGCAGGCTCTCCCTGTGATCACATGGGCTTACTCTGCAAGTTCACAAGTCCAGCGTGATGCCAACAGTTTGCTCGAGGCTCTATTGAGGGGGCTGATTGCGTTTGTGTTCTCCACAAAACAGCCCTCAGCAGAAACTGATGGCACAAAAGAGGCCATTCCACCCATCAAGCCAGTGCTAGCCAATTGAACCAAACCACGTCGACCCATTTTTTTTTCAAACCCGTAAGAGCGGCACGGTGGCGCAGCGGTAGAGTTGCTGCCTCACAGCGCCAGAGACCCGGGTTTGATCCCGACTCCCGTCTGCAACGTTCTCCTTGTGACCGCGTGGGATTTCTCTCGGTTTCCTTCCACACTCCAAAGATGTACAGGTTTGTAGGATAATTGGCTTTGGTAAAAATTGTAAATTGTCCCCCTAGTGTGTGTAGGATAGGGCTAGTGTACGGGGTGATCGCTGGCCAGCATGGACTCAGTGGGCCCAAGGGCTTTTCCGTGCTGTATCTCTAAAGTCTGAAGTCCTTGATCCATGGCAATTTTAATGGGTCTCATTGGAGAAGTCTTTCAAGGAGCTAGCACAGGTGTGGTGGGCTGAAGGGGCTCCCCGGATGCTATAGATGCCTCACCTGGGTGACTGCAGCTGACGCCATCTCCAGGGCAGCGAGTAGTTGCGGCTTGTCCCGGGACATCTCTGAAACAGAAAGGGTCAGGGGGTGAAGGAGGGACCGCACCGCACCTCACCTCACCTCCGCTACTGCCCCAGTCACAGCAACGGGGGGGGGGAGGGGGGAGGTCTAACGCAAACACACACTCACACACACATACAAACCTGCACTCACTAACACCCATACACTCACTTATACACACACACACACGTGTGCCCACTAACACGCGCACGCATTAACACGTGCACTAACACACACTCGCACTAACACACACTTGCACTAACACACACTCGCACTAACACACACGTGCACTAACACACACGCACTCACACACACGTGCACTAACACACACTCGCACTAACACACACGCACACTAACACACGCGCACACTAACACACGCGCACACTAACACACGCGCACCAATGCACACCTAACTAACACTCGCCCACTAACACACACGTGCACTAACACACAAGTGCACTAACACACATGCACACTAACACACTCGCGTACTAACACACGCGCACCAATACACACCCGCTCTAACACATGCACACTAACACACTTGCACACTAACACACACGCACACTAACACACACTAACACACACACACTAACACGCACACACACTAACACACACGCACACTAACACACACGCACACTAACACACACGCGCACTAACACACACGCAACACACACGCGCACTAACACACATGTGAACTAACACACACACACACACTCACTAACACACACGTGCACTAACACACACGTGCACTAATTAACACACTAACACACACACACGCAAGGTTCCAATATCGTGGTGCAGGCCCTTAGTTCATGACCCATCTCAAGTTCTTAGAAAGAAATATCACCAGCCACTTGTCCCGGACCAGCCACATGGAAGTGATGGCCATGAAAGCTCACCAACGCCTCTGCTGCCTGAGGAAGTTTGCCATGTCCCCAACAACCCTCGCCAATATCTATAGACGCGCCACAGGACGCATTTATCGGGATGAATCGCAGCCTGGTTTACAAGCAACACCATCTAAAATTGCAGAGTTGAAAACATAGCCCAGACCATCACACAAACCAACCTCCCTTCCATTGACTCAATCTACACTTCACGCTGCCTCGGCATAGACGGGCTGAATGGCCTCCTTCTCTGTCACGAGAAATAACATGGGGTTGTAAAAATAGCGATACAAGTTACATCAGATGCTGGAAACTTGAGCAAAACACAGAGTGAGTGAGGGGAAGAACTCTGCAGGTCAGGCAGCATCTGTGGAGGGAAGTGGACAGACGATGTTTCGGGTCAGGACCCTTCTGCAGACTTCAACACGAGGCTGGGCTGGAGGGTTCCGATCTAAAACGCTGCCTATCCATGTTCTCCAGAGATGCTGCCTGACCCGCTGAGTTACTCCAGCACTATGGGTCACCCTTGACTCAGCTCTTCCACCTGGTGGCCACTCAGTGAACGGCAAGACCAGCACTTTAAACCACACTCGAATACCTCAGTGTGAGGCCAAAGTTGTTGTCCTATAAATCCTGCAATACAAAGACCATTCTGAAGAAGGGTCTCGACCCGAAACATCACCCATTCCATCTCTCCAGAGATGCTGCCTCTCCCGCTGAGTTACTCCAGCTTTTTGCCTCTATCCATGTAAATCCAGATGTATTTCGTTGTAATGCATTTCGTTGTCTCTGTACTGTACACTGACAATGACAATTAAAATTGAATCTGAATCTGGTATTCAGTCCAAACTGATCTTAACTGGAGACAGAATGTGTTTATATCATCGTTTAGGTGCCAATAAGATTTACAGAGATTTAGAAAGGTATTGCCAGGACTTTTAAGGTCCAGGGATAAAAATCTAATCGGAATCTGAGGAATGACTTTTTCCAAAGGGTGTTTAAGAAAGAACTGCAGATGCTGGAACGATCGAAGGTAGACAAAAAAATGCTGGAGAAACTCTGCAGGTGAGGCAGCATCTATGGAGAGAAGGAGTCTGAAGAAGGGTCTCGACTCGAAACGTCGCCTATTCCTTCTCTCCATAGATGCTGCCTCACCCGCTGAGTTTCTCCAGCATTTTTTGTCTACCTTATTCCAAAGGGTGGTGTGTGTATGGAATGAGCAGTTGAGGCAGGGACCATTGCAATTTGGATAGGACAGGTTTAGAGGGATATGGTCCAAACCAGGGGCCACACACAGTTTAAGAATAAGGAGTAAGCCATTTAGAACGGAGACGAGGAAACACTTTTTCTCACAGAGAGTGGTGAGTCTGTGGAATTCTCTGCCTCAGAGGGTGGTGGAGGCAGCATCTCTGGCTCCTTTCAAGAGAGAGCTAGATAGGGCTCTTACAGATAGGGGTCAGGGGATATGGGGGGAAGGCAGGAACGGGGTACTGATTGGGGATGATCAGCCATGATCACATTGAATGGCGGTGCAGGCTCGAAGGGCCGAATGGCCTACTCCTGCACCTATTGTCTATTGTCTATTATTATCTATTAACACAGGTAGCTGGGACTAGTGTAGATGGGGCATGTTGGTCAGCATGGACAAGTTGGGCCGAAGGGCCTGTTTCAGTGCTGCATGACTCTGTGACAAACAGGTTCAACAAACAGCACCCCTTGAAGATGCCAATGGCAAGAAGCCAACATGGTGGAAAAACACAAGGTGCTGGAGGGACTCAGCGGGTCAGGCCACATAGAAACATAGACAATAGGTGCAGGAGTAGGCCATTTGGCCCTTCGAGCCTGCACCGCCATTCAATATGATCATGGCTGGTCATCCAACTCAGTATCCTGTACCTGCCTTCTCTCCATACCCCCTGATCCATTTAACCACAAGGGCCACATCTAACTAACTCCCTCTTAAATATAGCCAATGAACTGTGGCCTCAACTACTTTCTGTGGCAGAGAATTCCACAGACTCACCACTCTCTGTGTGAAAAATGTTTTTCTCATCTCGGTCCTAAAAGACTTCCCTCTTATCCTTAAACTGTGTGACCCCTTGTTCTGGACTTCCCCAACATCGGGAACAATCTTCCTGCATCTAGCCTGTCCAACCCATTAAGAATTTTGTACATTTCTATAAGATCCCCCCTCTTCTAAATCCTAGCGAGTACAAGCCGAGTCTATCCAGTCTTTCTTCATATGAAAGTCCTGCCATCCTTGGAATCAGTCTGGTGAACCTTCTCTGTACTCCCTCTATGGCAAGAATGTCTTTCCTCAGATTAGGAGACCAAAACTGTACGCAATACTCCAGGTGTGGTCTCACCAAGACCCTGTACAACTGCAGTAGAACCTCCCTGCTCCTATAAGGTGACACACATCTTCTAATCAGTGTGGTGGGCTCGACCAGAAGCACAGGGAATTGCAAAATGTGTACCAGTTTGTTAGACAATGTGATCAAAAATCACCATTTTAGTTGTTTCGTGAATCAGTGTGGAAACAGGCCCTTCAGCCCACCGAGTACGCACCGACCAGCGATCCACATATACTAGCACTATCCTACACACTGGGGACAATTTACAAATTTTGGGAAGCCAAGACCCTGTACAACTGCAGTAGAACCTCCCCGCTCCTATACTCAAATCCTTTTGCTATGAATGGACAGAGGACATTGCGGATCGGAGCTCTTCTTCAGACTGATCCAAGTGGCTGGGGGCTGGTTGGACACGTTTTCTCTGCAGAGCCGCCTGCGCTCTCACCTCTCAGTAGACCTCTCTTGCTCTTGGCCTGCTCAAAGTCGGCTTTGTTGCCCTTGGCAACCAGCGCCTTCAGCTCCTCCGCCCGTGAGATGTACTGCGTTACCTGGCAACCGATTAAGAACAAACCCAATGAGTGGTGGCGCCAAAAGTCCGTGAGAATAAGACAAGGCTACCATAAAGAAATAGTCTTATTTAGGGCAGTCACGGTGGCGCAGCGGTAGAGTTGCTGCCTTACAGCGCTGGAGTCCCGGGTTCGATCCCAACTACGGGTGCTGTCTGTACGGAGTTTGTACGTTCTCCCCGTGAGTTTTCTCCGAGATCTTCGGTTTCCTCCCGCACTCCAAAGACGTGCAGGTTTGTAGGTTAGTTGGCTTGGTATAAATGTTAAATAGCCCCTCATGTTTATAGGATAGTGCAATGCCCCTGTCTGTCCCACTTAGGAAACCTGAACGGAAACCTCTGGAGACTTTGCGCCCCACCCACGGTTTCCGTGCGGTTCCCGGAGGTTTTTGTCAGTCTCCCCACCTGCTTCCACTACCTGCAACCTCCGGCAACCACCTGCAACCTCCGGGAACCGCACGGAAACCTTGGGTGGGGCGCAAAGTCTCCAGAGGTTTCCGTTCAGGTTTCCTAAGTGGGACAGGGGCATTAGTGTGCGGGGATCGCTGGTCGGCGCAGTCTCAGTGGGCCGAAGGGCCTGTTTGCGCGCTGTATCTCTAAACTAAACTAGGCCACTCGGCCCATCTAGCCTGTGACATGATTATGGCCGATCTACCACGTTCCCTCACCGTCGTAACTACACCTGCTCCACACCTTCCTTCCATCTTGCTCTCCCCCGTCCCCCCCCGTCCCCCCCCACCCCGGTCACTCCTTCTCCTCCCCGCTCCCGTCCGGCACAAGGTACAGAAGCTTGAAAGCGCGCACCACCAGACTCAGGAACAGCTTCTTCCCCTCCGTTATCAGGCTTGTGAACTGTCCTCCAGCAAGCCTGGTCACTGTCCGATTCACCTCTACCCCAGTGCGGACATTGGACTTTGTCTCTGGAACTTTTGGGGCCCCGACTTCGATCCCGACCTCGGCTACTCTGTATGTGTGGAGTTTGCACGTTCTCCCCGTGACCGCGCGGGTTTCCTCCGGATGCTCCAGATTCTTCACACGTGGGGGTTTGTAGGTTAATCTGCCCCCTCTGTGTGAAATCGCCCCCAGTGTGTAAGGAGTGGATGAGAAAGTGGGGTAACTACTGTGAACGGGAGCGAGCTCGGTGGGACGAAGGGCTTGTTTCCACCCTGTATCAAAAACCAACCATAACTGAACTAATACCGAGAACTAAAGTTTAAACCCCATCCTCTATCTAATATACTTGTGTTTGACTTGATTTTGTCCATGTATGGAACAGAAACATAGAAAATAGGTGCAGGAGGAGGCCATTCAGCCCTTCGGCCCTTCGAGCCTGCACCGCCATTCAATGTGATCATGGCTGATCATCCAGAATTAGTACCCCGTTCCTGCTTTCTCCCCATATCCCTTGATTCCATCAGCCCTAAGAGCTAAATCGAACTCGCTCGAAAACATACAGTGAATTGGCCTCCACTGCCCTCTGTGGCAGAGAATTCCGCAGATTCACAACTCTCTGGGCGAAAAGGTTTTTCCTCATCTCAGTCCTAAATGGCCGACCCCTTATTCTTAAACTGTGACCCCCCTGGTTCTGGACTCCCCCAACATCGGGGAACATTGGATAGATAGTGCCCACAACAAGGTACACAACTCGGTACACGAGGCCAAACATCCATCCTACCTTAGACCGGAT
Source organism: Leucoraja erinaceus (assembly GCF_028641065.1). Taxonomy (NCBI): domain Eukaryota; kingdom Metazoa; phylum Chordata; class Chondrichthyes; order Rajiformes; family Rajidae; genus Leucoraja; species Leucoraja erinaceus. The sequence goes on along the minus strand of NC_073412.1, from coordinate 5,159,017 downwards.
CGCTGACTTGCGACGACAATCAGATTCATCTGGAGGCCCGAGGAGGAAGAGAATGAAGATTATCTTCAGGCAACAGCACAGGAGGGTTCACACTTGGGAACGTGGTCGACAATGAAGCAAAGTCAGGCAGGTGGTGGCAGAGGGGGACGGGGGGGGGGGGTTGAAGGGAAGGGGGAAGGGGAGTGGGGGTTGGAGAGGGACTGGGGGGGAGATGGAGAGGGGAAGTGGGGGAAATGAGGGGGGGGAGGGAAAGTGGTAGTGGATGAGGAGGGGAAAGAGGGAAGGAGAGGGAGGATGAGGGGGTGGGGGAAGGATGAAGGGGAGAGGGGAGTGGGGGAGAGAGAGGGGAGAGAGCAGTGGGCAAGGGGGGGAAGGAAGAGAGGGGTGGGACGAGGGGAGGGGGGATGAGGGGGGGGAGAGGGGGCGAGGAGCAGGCAGGGGGGGGGACGAGGGGGGGGGAGGGACTGGGAGGGAGGAGGGGGGAAGGAGGAGAGGGGGGGACGCGGGGGAGGGGGAGAGAGGGCGCGGAGGTCCGGGCAGGGTGGGACGCGTGGAACTCACAGTGCAAGGCTGGGACAAAGTACTCCAGAGACCTGCAGTAGAGAGACAGGGCGGAGGCAAAGTCTCCCTGCGTGTCCTTCTGTACAGCGTCTGTCACCAGGGCTGTCTGGGGGGAGAATGAGATGGTCAAACGGGAGCAGAGAGCGAGAGAGAGAGAGAGAGGGAGGGGTAGTGGGAGGGAGAGAAGTGGAGGAAGAGATGAGAGGAGAGTGGAATGAAGAGACTGCTCCACACCGCCCCCCACTGGCCGTACGGGGAGCGCGGGACCTACCGCCTTGTCCAGGCTCCCGGCATCGGGCATGTGGTCCAGGTCAACGAACGGGTGGGTGAAGAATTCCTCGAAGATTATCCGCTGCTCCGGGTCCCTCTCCAGCAGTCGGAGCAAGAGATCCCGGCACTCTGGGGACACCCGGGATCCTGCCGGAAGCTGCAAGGGGACAGGACACAGGTAAAACATCTGGAGTAGGAGGGAAGTGGTAAAACATGTGGAGTTGGAGAGATGGTAAAACATCTGGAGTAGGAGGGAAGTGATAAAACATCTGGAGTTGGAGAGATGGTAAAACACCTGGAGTAAGAGATGCAGAAAAACATCTGGAGCTTGGGGGAGGTGGTAAAACATCTGGAGTTGGAGAGATGGTAAAACATCTGGAGTAGTAGAGATGGTAAAACATCTGGAGTTGGAGAGATAGTAAAACATCTGGATTCAGGGGAGGTGGTAAAACATCTGGAGTTGGGGAGATGGTAAAACATCTGGAGTAGGAGAGATGGTAAAACATCTGGAGTAGTAGAGATGGTAAACATCTGGTTGGAGAGATGGTAAAACATCTGGAGTCGGAGAGATGGTAAAACATCTGGAGTAGTAGAGATGGTAAAACATCTGGAGTTGGAGAGATGGTAAAACATCTGGATTCAGTAAAACAGCTGGAGTCGGGGGACGTGGTAAAACATCTGGAGTTGGAGTGAGTTTGGAGTAGAGCTAGGCCATTTGGCCCATCACATCTACTCCGCCATTCAATCATGGCTGATCTATCTCTCCCTCATCACCCCATTCTCCTGCCTTCGCCCCATAACCCCCGACACCCGGAGCCAGGTGGGAGGTGGTATTAAAACATCTGGAGTGGGGGGGGTGGGGTGGGTAAATAGCTTGAGTCTGAGGGTGAGGTGTTAAACAGCTGGAGTTGGAGACGCCAAAACATCTGGAGCCAGGGGAGAAGCTGGTCAGTGCAGGGTTGTAACACATCTGGAACGACTGCCAGAGGAGGTAGTTGGGGCAGGTTCCATTACAATGCTTATGAAATATTTGGTCAGTTACATGGATAGGACAGGTTTAGAGGGATATGGGCCAAACGCAGGCAGGTGGGACTAGTGTAGATGGGGCATGTTGGCCGGTGTGGGCAAGTTGGGCCGAAGGGCCTGTTTCCATGCTGTACGACTCTAGCTGGAAGTGGGGTGGAGGCATTGAAATATCTTGTGGGGGGGGGGGGGGGGGGGGGGGGGGGGGATGTGATGTGAAATCTAAGATAAGACACCAAAAAGCTCAGCGGGTCAGACAGCATCTATGGAGCGAAGGAAATAGGCAACTTTTCGGGCCGAAACCCTTCTTCAGACTGATGTAGGGTGGGGGTGGGGGGAAGAAAGGAAAAAGGAAGAGGAGGAGGGAGAGCTGAGGGAGGGGAGGAGACACAAGCAGGAGACATTATTTTGAGTTCTATATGAATGAAATATTTTGAGGTCTGTAACTGCACAGCCTGATCAGAGGTCCCTCTGGTGGCAACACCTTAAACTGCAACAGCTCTGCAGAACACAGCTTTCCAAGTCAAGTCAAGTCAAGTCAAGTTTATTTGTCACATACACATACGAGATGTGCAGTGAAATGAAAGTGGCAATGCTCGCGGACTTTTGTGCAAATGACAAACAACAAAACAACCAAACAAATTATAAACACAATCATAACACACATATTCTTTTACATAATAAATAATAGAAGGAAAAAACGTTCTGTAGAGTTTTTCTTTCCTTCCTCCCAGATAAGGAGGGTTACAGAGGGTCACAATGGTCACCCTTTGACCTGTGATAAAATAAGCGTGCTGGAGAAACTCAGCGGGTGCAGCAGCATCTATGGAGCGAAGGAAATAGGCAATGTTTCGTCCCGAAACCCTTCGGGTTTCGACCCGAAACGTTACCTATTTCCTTTGGGTTTCGTCCCGAAACGTTGCCTATTTCCTTCGCTCCATAGATGCTGCTGCACCCGCTGAGTTTCTCCAACACTTTTGCCTACCTTCGATTTTCCAGCATCTTAAACAAATAAAATAACCCGTCCTGTTTTCAGCAACAACTCCAAAGACGTACAGGTTTGTAGCGTGAAGTTTGACACAGGATGCTGGAGTAACTCAGCGGGACAGGCAGCAGCATCTCTGGAGAGAAGGAATGGGTGACCGCTGAGTTACTGCAGCACTTTGTGGCCTTTCATCACTGGCATTTGAGCCCAGGGAGGGGGAGGGGGAGGGGGAGGGGGGAGGGGGAGGGGGGAGGCGGGGAGGTCACTCACCCACCTCTACCGCCTTGCTGCTGCGAATCTTCCCCTCCAACTCCACAAATGACTTGGATACAAACGGTGGCCGTCCGAACAACGCCTCTGGAATGAAAGTGGGTCCGGCAGGAGTCAACGACAGCACCAGGGTCCTCCACCTCCACCTCCCCCCATCCCACCCCCCAACAGTCTCCCACCCCCACCCCATCCCACGCCAATCTCCCTCTCCCCCCCTCCCACTCCCCAGTCAAGATACAAGATACAAGATACATTTAATTGTCATTTGGACCCCTTGAGGTCCAAACGAAATGCCGTTTCTGCAGCCATACATTACATACAAATAGACCTAATTTACATAAACATCCATCACATCGTTGTGATGGAAGGCCAAATAAACATATCTCTCCACTGCACTCTCCCCCCCCATGTCAGAGTCAAAGTCAAAGCCCCCGGCTGGCGATGGCGATTGTCCCGCGGCCATTAAAGCCACGCCAGTTCCACACCAGTCTCGCACCCCCCCCATTCCAAGCTACTATCCCACCCCCCCCCCCTCCCCCCTCCCTCCCAACCCCCCAAGCCAATCTCCCTCTCCCACCCCCTCCCACCTCCCCCCCCCACGCCAGTCTCCCACCCCCTCCTTGACGTCACATTGTAACATTACAAGCCATGTCTGTTTTGACAAACTTATTTTATTCAAGGGAGCTAACATTTTAACATTTTATTCGGCAAATGCCAATATTAGTTTCAGCAAAAACTTGAATAAAAGATCGAACAAAAAACAAACTGCTTGTGGATCTCAACAAGTCAGACTAGTATCTGTAGAGAGAAACGATGCAACAACATCTGGGTTCAAAGAGTGATAAAAGTTATACAGAACAAAAAGAGGCCTTTCAGCCCATCCAGTTGTACCATCTAAACTAGTCCCATTTTCCCAAGAAGAAGGGTTTCGGCCCGAAAACGTTGCCTATTTCCTTCGCTCCATAGATGCTGCTGCACCCGCTGAGTTTCTCCAGCTTTTTTGTGTAACCTCCCATTTTCCCAAGTTTGGCCAGATTCTCAATAAAGCTTTCATGTCCATGAACTATAATCCCTCACCCTCCCCTGCGTCCCCCCCTCCCCCACATCCGTGCCCCTCTGGTCCGCTCACCGTACAGAATGACTCCGACTGACCACAGATCCACTCTGGCATCGTACTGCTGCCGACAAACCATCTCGGGCGCCATGTAGAGTGGAGAGCCACGCAGAACGCGCTTCTCGTCCCACGGGGACATGTGCTGCGCAAAGCCAAAGTCTGCGGTGGGGGGGGGGATGGGGCACAAAAGTAGGGCCGTCAGTCCCGGAATCGCACAAAGAAACTCTGCGCCGCAGGCAGCATCTGCGGAAGAGGCAGACAGGTTCCTCCACACCAGCTGCCCGTCCCGTTGAGTCCTCCCAGCACTTGACTATGGGTTCGAGTTTGGTTTATTGTCACGTGTACCGAGGTACAGTGGAAAGCTTGTTGTTGCGAGCTAACCAGTCGGCGGAGAGACCATGCATGGTTACAATCGAGCCGTCCACAGTGTACAGCTACATGATAAAGGGAATTACGTGAATAATGTACAGTGCAAGATAAAGTTCAGTACGGTCCGGTCCGAGGGTCTCCAATGAGGGAGATAGTAGCTCAGGACAGCTCTCTAGTTGTTGGTGGAATGGTTCAGTCGGGTTGTCAAGGAGGACTCTCTCGAACTTGAATCCCTTGAATCTGGGAAGAAACTGTCCCTGAATCTGGAGGTGTGTGTTTTCCCACTTCTGTGCCTGACGGGAGAGGGGAGAATAGGGAGTGACCGGGGTGGGACTGGTCCTCGATTACGCTGCTGGCCTTGCCGAGGCAGCTCGAGGTGTAAATGTAGGGGGTCTCAGTCTGAAGAAGGGTCTCGACGCGATTCCTTTTCTCCGGAGACGTTGCCTGACCCGTAGAATTACTCCAGCATTTGGTGTTTGTCTTCAAAGGAAGTTAATGTGATGGTCTGGGCTGCGTCCACAATTCTCTGCCATTTCTTGCAGTGTCGGATGAAGCTGTTTTGTGTTTTGATCCAGATTCCAGTATCTGCAGTCCCTGGTCTCCGTAAAAGCCTACACCTCACGCTTAAAAATTGTTACGTAAAATGCCATGATGGTATGACCGGCTTCAGAGAGCAATCAGGAAACTTTAGGGGCAAGGGAAGGACATCCGATCTACTAGCATGGTCAATTGCAGGTACACATTCAATATTACAGAAGACTTGGATAGAGTGGACGCAGAGAGGGTGGGCCTGTAATGGGAGACTCAGGGACCAGAAGGGCACCATCTCAGAATAAAAGGACGTGCTTTTAGAATGGAGTTGAGGAGGAATATATTTATTCACACGATGATGAATCCATGGAACTCGTTGCCACAGAGGGCAGTTGAGGCCAAGTCGTTGAGTATTTTTAATGGGTGGTCACGGTGGCGCAGCGGTAGAGTTGCTGCCTTACAGCGAATGCAGCGCCGGGGATCCGGGTTCGATCCCGACTACGGGTGCTGTCTGTACGGAGTTTGCACGTTCTCCCCGTGACCTGCGTGGGTTTTGTCCGAGATTTTCGGTTTCCTCCCACACTCCAAAGACGTACAGGTTTGTCGGTTAATTGGATTGGCGTATGTGTAAAAATTGTCCCGAGTGGGTGTAGGATAGCGTTAGTGTGCAGGGATCGCTGGTCGGCACGGACACGGTGGGCCGAAGGGCCTGTTTCCGCGCTGTGTCTGTGTAGCCTGTGGAATTCTCTGCCTCAGAGGGCGGTGGAGGCAGGTTCACTGGATGCTTTCAAGAGAGAGATAGATAGGGCTCTTAAAAATAGCGGAGTCAGGGGAGAAGGCAGGAACGGGATACTGATTGGGGATGATCAGCCATGATCACATTGAATGGCGGTGCTGGCTCGAAGGGCCGAATGGCCTACTCCTGCACCTATTGTCTATTGTTTGTTATCTCCAGCATCCTGCGACTATCAGCATGAAGGAGGGATGGAGAGGGGTAGAGGTGAACTCACCAGCCAGCTTGAGGTGTGGAGTGGACTGGGAGCTGAGCAGAACGTTCTGTGGCTTCAGGTCGAGATGAGAGATGTGACGCTGGTGAAGATACTGCAGAGCAGAGGCTGTGGATGGAGAGAGAGAGAGATAGAGAGAGAAACCGGCTAATCTCTGGAGGTCAGACTCATAGAGTTACACAGGCCATTCAGCCCACGGAGTCCATACTGACCATCGACCTCCCACATACACCAATCCCATTCTATTCCCCCCACAATCAACTCCCCCGAGAATCTATCCTCCCGCACTCCAAAGACGTACAGGTATGTAGGTGAATTGGATTGATGTAAATGTTTTTTTTTAAATTGTCCCTTGTTTGTGTTAATGTGCAGGGAATGCCGGCCAGCTGGCAGGGACCCGGTGGGCCGAAGGGCCTGTTTCCGCGCTGTATCTCTACCCCGCGGATCAGAGGGAAGAAAACGACGCAAGTCCAGTGGGACTGAACTTACCGAGCTGCTGGAGAAACCGGCAGACAACTCTCTCGGGAAGCACCCTCCGGCTACGGATGAAGTGGGAGAGGTCTCCTCCAGCACAGTACTCCATGATGAGGTAAATGTTCTCCCCGTCCCACTGCAGACACAGAAACGAGGTACGTCATATGGCTGACATGCGATGAATGAATGGATCGAATGGGCTTCTACATTCATATTGTTAATAGGGATCAGGGGGTATGGAGAGAAGGCAGGTACGGGATACTGAGTTGGATGATCAGCCATGATCATATTGAATGGCGGTGCAGGGTCGAAGGGCCGAATGGCCTCTACTCCTGCACCTATTTTCTATGTTTCTATTCACTGGAATTTAGAAGAATGAGAGGGGATCTTGTAGAAACATGTAAAAATTCTGGACAGGCTAGATGCAGGAAAAATGTTCTGGATGTTGGTGGGGGGGGGGGGGGGAGTCCAGAGCCAGGGGACACAGATTAAGAATAAGGGATCGGCCATTTAGGACTGAGACGAGGAAAAACGTTTGCACCCAGAGAGTTGTGAATCTGCGGAATTCTCTGCCACAGAAGGCAGTGGAGGCCGATTCACTGGATGTATTCAAGAGAGAGTTAGATATAGCTCTTAAGGCTGGCGGAGTCAAGGGATATGCGGAGAAAGCAGGAACGGGGTACTGATTCTGGATGAGAGATTCAAGAGAGAGTTAGATTTAGCTCTTAGGGCTAAAGGAATCAAGGGATATGGGAAACATAGAAACATATAGAAAATAGGTGCAGGAGGAGGCCATTTGGCCCTTCGAGCCAGCACCGCCATTCATCATGGCTGAAAGGAAGAAAGCAGGAACGGGGTACTGATTTTGGATGAGGTGGCTGATCATCCCCAATCAGTACCCCGTTCCTGCCTTCTCCACATATCCCCTGACTCCGGTATTTTTAAGAGCCCAATCTAGCTCTCTCTTGAAAGCATCCAGAGAACCGGCCTCCACCGCCTCTGAGGCAGAGACTTCCACAGACATTCAGTTTTGGCCACCCTGCCATTGGATAGATGCCATTGAGACATCTTAATGGGAGCTCCAACCACAGGAGTTTCGGCCTTCCCGATCGCAGGAACTTCGATTGCCCCGACTGCGGGAGAATAATGGCCCTGTCCCACGGTACGAGTTCATTCCAAGAGCTCTCCCGAGTTTTAAAAAAATCAAACTCATGGTAAGCACGGAGAATGAACGTAGCGGGTACGTCGGAGCTCGGGGACGTCTCTTAGCGGCTCGTAACGCTAACGGCAGGTACTCGGGAAGACTCGCTAACGGCAGGCAAGCACGGGAAGACTGGTGAAGATTTTTCAACCTGTTGAAAAATGTCCACGAGAGCCCCGAGTACCGACGAGCGGCCATTACCGTAAATCTCCATGTTCGAATCAGGGGAAACTCGGGAGCGCTCTTGGAATTAAATCGTATCGTGGAATAGGGCTTTTAGGAGAAAAGAAGGTAATACTTTGTTTAAGAAGGAACTGCAGATGCTGGAGAATCGAAGGTACACAAAAAAGCTGGAGAAACTCAGCGGGTGCAGCAGCATCTATGGAGCGAAGGAAATAGGCAATGTTTCGGGCCGAAACCCATCTTCAGATAATACTTTATCTTACAAAGGTAATACTTTATTGCCTTCCATAACAGTGAGGAGTGTGTGGGAGCAGCTGTAGTGGATGTTTCTGTTAACTTTTATGTAGTTGTGTGTCTTGTTGCTTTTTTCTGGTAATGATAATTGTATGGTAAATCAAATGGCGGTGCTGCCTCGAAGGGCCGAATGGCCTACTCCTGCACCTATTGTCTATGACTCATTGGCTAGTTGGAACAGAGGAAGACTGATCACTAAGTATCCAATTCCAAGTCGTACATACTTGAAAATCTTTCAGCTGGACAATGTGAGGGTGTTTGACGGCCTTCAGAATCTCGATCTCCGTGAGAAGGTTCTCCACCGAGGCTTTGTTCAAACTTTTCTTACTAACGCACTTAATGGCCACCACTTCGCGGCTGTTGACCTGTTAACGAGAGGGTCAAGAGTGTCATACGCCCCGAAACAGAACAATTAAATACTTACTGAAGATAGGTACAAAAAGCTGGAGTAACTCAGTGGGACAGGCAGCATCTCTGGAGAGAAGGAATGGGTGACGTTTCGGGTCGAGATCCTTACTTGCTTGCAGCAGCACAACAGATATGTTAGATAGAGCTTCTCTCCCTGCCTTCTCTCCCTCTTCTTTTAAGACGTTCTTTAAACTCCAATTTGGTAATCTGCTGTAATATCTCCACGTGCGTTTAGCATCAAATCTTGTTCAGCGCTGCCACTATGATGCACTTCATATGATCATAAGTGATAGGTGCAGAATTAGGTCATTCGGCCCATCATGTAAAAGGACTGGACGAGCTAGATGCAGGAAAAATGTTCCCAATGTTGGGCGAGTCCAGAACCAGGGGCCCACACAGTCTTAGAATAAAGGGGGGAGGCCATTTAAGACTGAGGTGAGAAAATACTTTTTCACCCAGAGAGTTGTGAATTTGTGGAATTCCCTGCCACAGAGGGCAGTGGAGGCCAAATCACTGGATGGATTTAAGAGAGAGTTAAATTGGGTTCTAGGGGCTAGTGGAATCAAGAGATATGGGGAGAAGGCAGGCACGGGTTATTGATTTGGGATGATCAGCCCTGATCACAATGAATGACGGTGCTGGCTCAAAGGGCCGAATGGCCTACTCCTGCACCTATTGTCTATTGTCATTTTGTGTTTATTTTCGGTGAAAGCCAACCTCCCCCCCCACTTTCTTTCTCTCTCGCCCCCTCCTTCCCTCCCAGTTTAGTCCAAGTTGCCCAACCTGAACATTAACTCTGATTCTCACTCCACAGATGCTGCCTGACCTGCTGAGTGTCTCCAGTTTTGCTCTAGAGGGGTTAGACAATAGACAATAGGTGCAGGAGTAGGCCATTCGGCCCTTCGAGCCAGCACCACCATTCAATGTGATCATGGCTGATCATCCCCAATCAGTACCCCGTTCCTGCCTTCTCCCCGTATCACCTGACTCCGCTATCTTTAAGAGCCCTATCTAGCTCTCTCTTGAAAGCATCCAGAGAACCTGCCTCCACCGCCCTCCGAGGCAGAGAATTCCACAGACTCGCCACTCTCTGTGAGGAAAAGTGTTTCCTCGTCTCCGTTCAAAATGGCTTAGCCCTTATTCTTAAACTGTGTGTGTGGCCCCTGGTTCTGGACTCCCCCAACATCGGGAACATCTTTCCTGCCTCTGGCGTGTCCAAACCCTTGACAATCTTATATTGTTATATTGTTGGGGGGGTTGTTTACATTTCACACCACTTGTGGTCTCATTCAGGAAGAGGAGACACTGGAGAAAATAGACCAACTGGCTTCTGCCTCAAAGTCTCTTTCCAAAGGATTTCACAACGATACTATTTGCTCCACATGCTCTAATCAGATCTCAAGTTCAAGTGAGTTTATTGTCAATTCTGGCCTCTCTCCACTGGCTCCCAGTGTACTTTCGAGTTCATTTTAAAATTCTTTTGTTTGTTTTTAAATCTTTAAATGGTCTCGCCCCGCCTTACCTCTCTGAGCTGCTTCATCCATACGCTCCTGCCCGGTGCCTCAGGTCAGCTGATCAGCTGCTCCTGGAGGTACCAAGGTCCAAGCGGAAGCTCAGAGGGGAAAGAGCCTTCTCTGTTGCTGCTCTGTTTCCGACCGGAAGGCATTGCAGAGAGTGGTGAAAATTGCCCAACGCATCACCGGCTCCACGCTCCCCTCCATTGAGTCTGTCCAAAGCAAGCGCTGTCTGCGGAGGGCGCTCAGCATCGCCAAGGACTGCTCTCACCCCAACCATGGACTGTTTACCCTCCTACCATCCGGGAGGCGCTACAGGTCTCTCCGTTGCCGAACCAGCAGGTCGAGGAACAGCTTCTTTCCGGCGGCTGTCACTCTACTAAACAACGTACCTTGGTGACTGCCAATCACCACCCCCCCCCCCGGACACTTATTATTATTATTATTTTTTTTTTAATTCAAATCGTTTGCTATGTCGCTCTTCAAGGGAGATGCTAAATGCATTTCGTTGTCTCTGTACTGTACACTGACAATGACAATTGAATCTGAATTGAATCTGAATCTGAATCTGGCGCTATGGAACTCTCTGCCGTTGCACATCAGACAGGCCCCCTCACTGTCCATCTTCAAAACCAGTATTAAAACACAGTAATATTCCTTGGCTTTTGACCCTGCTTGAGACTTTGCTCCTGTTTTAGTGCTTTTAATGTTTTTAATTTTATTGTTTATACTCTCTCTTTTAATGTTTTTGTTGTCGTGTAATAATTTTTTGTCCACGATCAGTCATGTACAGCACTCTGTTGCAACAGTGGTTGTTTTTAAAGTGCTCTTTAAATAAAGTTATTATTATTATGTGTCATAGAAACATAGAAACATAGGTGCAGGAGTAGGCCATTCGGCCCTTCGAGCCTGCACCGCCATTCAATATGATCATGGCTGATCATCCAACTCAGTATCCCGTACCTGCCTTCTCTCCATACCCTCTGATCCCCTTGGCCACAAGGGCCACATCTAACTCCCTCTTAAATATAGCCAATGAACTGGCCTCAACTACCCTCTGTGGCAGAGAGTTCCAGAGATTCACCACTCTCTGTGTGAAAAAAAGTTCTCCTCATCTCGGTTTTAAAGGATTTCCCCCTTATCCTTAAGCTGTGACCCCTTGTCCTGGACTTCCCCAACATCGGGAACAATCTTCCTGCATCTAGCCTGTCCAACCCCTTAAGAATTTTGTAAGTTTCTATAAGATCCCCTCTCAATCTCCTAAATTCTAGAGAGTATAAACCAAGTCTATCCAGTCTTTCTTCATAGGACAGTCCTGACATCCCAGGAATCAGTCTGGTGAACCTTCTCTGCACTCCCTGTATAGGACAATGAAATTCTTGCTTTGCTTCAGCACAACAGAACACATAGTAGGTGTTTAAGAGGGAACTGCAGATGCTGGAGAATCGAAGGTTACACAAAAAAGCTGGAGAAACTCAGCGGGTGCAGCAGCATCTATGGAACGAAGGAAATAGGCAACGTTTCGGGCAGAAACCCTTCTTCAGACAACAGAACACATAGTAGGCATTGACTTCAAAACAGATCAGTGTGGCCATACACCATAATATAAATATATACACACATGAATAAATAATTATCCCGACTACGGGTGTACGGAGATTGTACGTTCTCTGACAAGGCATTAACGAGATAAAAATAAACACAGCGTTTAATACGAGTTCTCAAAGACTGAAGAGAGGTCTCGACCCCATTCCTTCTCTCTAGAGATGTTGCTTCACAAAATGCTGGAGTAACTCAGCGGGACAACTTTGTCCCGCTGAGTTACTCCAGCATTTTGTGTGTGTGTCTGTCTTCCAAACAGTAACACCACACAGATACACGCAGTCCCTCACCTTCCTGTAGGCTTTGTAAACAGTGGCATAGGATCCACTGCCCAGTTTTTCGGTGAGGATGTATTCCTGTAGTTTGGGGGGAGCGCATCCAGACGCCATCCGACAAATCCATCCGACGGGACGGGACTGAACGGGGCTGGGAAGGGAAAACACAGGAAGGGGATATTTACATCTAGCGACTCAGACTCCACCTACAGCCTGCTCTTTACACCGCCGAATGATGCACACAGCAATTTCCCTCGGAAGAAAATATATAATGCTTCCGGGGGAGAAGAAAATATATCTATGCAAGCAATTAAACATGAACTTTGTGCAACAAATCTCACGTGTTAGCTGCTGTTTCTGTGCATTGCATGGAACTTCTAAATTCCTTGTAGCTAAATTTATTTATTGATTTCAGATTCAGATTCAGATTCAGATTCAATTTTAATTGTCATTGTCAGTGTACAGTACAGAGACAACGAAATGCGTGTGTGTGTGTATTTATTTTATAGTATATGGCTCTTGGTTCTATATTCGTGTGTGTGTGTGTGTGTGTATATTTATAACCATATAACCATATAACAATTACAGCACGGAAACAGGCCATCTCGGCCCTACAAGTCTATGCGGAACAAATTTTTATCCCCTTAGTCCCACCTGCCTGCACTCATACCATAACCCTCCATTCCCTTCTCATCCATATGCCTATCCAATTTATTTTTAAATGATACCAATGAACCTGCCTCCACCACTTCCACTGGGAGCTCATTCCACACCGCTACCACTCTCTGCGTAAAGAAGTTCCCCCTCACATTACCCCTAAACTTCTGTCCCTTAATTCTGAAGTCATGTCCTCTTGTTTGAATCTTCCCTATTCTCAAAGGGAAAAGCTTGTCCACATCAACTCGGTCTATCCCTCTCATCATTTTAAAGACCTCTATCAGGTCCCCCCTTAACCTGCTGCGCTCCAGAGAATAAAGACCTTATTTTATTATATTAAAATAAGTTTATATTATAGTATATGGTTTTTGGTTCTATATTCGTGTGTGTGTGTGTGTATTTATATTATAGTATATGGTTCTTGGTTTCTTGGTCCTCCAAAATATTCCAAATGGAATTTAAACTGGAGGTGGTGAAGGGAGGGCTTAAGCCAGAGAGGGTTATTGGGAAGAAAGAGTTACTTTAAAATTAGTTGCATCTGGTTGGGTAACTATAGGGTGATTTCACGAAAGGTCACTGGAGCGTAGATCCGCACCCACGTGACCGAAAATCTCAAGTGGAGTACATGCTATACATCTGGTACATGTTAGTGAATGGGAAAACACGCACTTTCCCACCCGTTAAAAACATCGAAAACGGCCAGTTTTTGAGCTGCAATTTACTGTGCCAGTCGGGGTGACCGTGAGGCACAGCTACCTAGATTTACAGTCCAAAAAAAAGATAGAAACTAAGGTAAATTAAAGAGGGAGCTGAAGGTGCCAATCCAGCGGAAGTGAACAGCGGACATTTGCCGTGGAGATTTAAAATCCAAAATATCGGGAATTATCGCGTTTGCTCGCTGAATTTCATCAAAAGTAAGGCAATAATGCCTTACTTTTGATGAAATTCAGCGAGCAAACGCGATAATTCCCGATATTTTGGATTTTAAATCTCCACGGCAAATGTCTGCTAAGCACTTCCGCTGTTTTTCCACCTTCAGTTCCCTCTTGTAATTACCTTACTTTCTATCTTTTTTTTTGCCTGAAAATTTAGGTCGCTGTGCTTCACGGTCACCCCGACTAGCACAGAAAATTTCAGCTCAAATATCGGCCGTTTTCCATGTTTTTAACGGGTGTGAAAGTGCGTGTTTCCCCATTCACTAACATGTACCGGAAGTGACATATGTCCTCCAGTTAAATTTTTCGGTCACGTGAGGGGGGATCTACGCTCATTTGACCTTTGGTGAAATCACCCTATAGTTGGGTGGAGATTATTCCATGCTTTAATTGTGCGGGGGAAGAACGAATTGCTGTACACATCTGTCTTTGTAGCTGGGATCACAAATTGGATCGAATGCCCCCGTCTGCTCCTAATTGGTTTGGGTTTGGTGTAGGTCTTGTAGTCTATGTCGAGCATATACTATTTTCGGTGAAAGCCAACCTCCCACCCCCCCCTTCTCTTTCTTTCTCTCTTGCCCCCTCCCTCCCTCCCAGTTTAGTCCAGGTTGCCCAACCTGAACATTAACTCTGATTCTCACTCCACAGATGCTGCCTGACCTGCTGAGTGTCTCCAGTTTTGCTCTAGAGGGGTTAGACAATAGGTGCAGGAGTAGGCCATTCGGCTCTTCGAGCCAGCATTGCCATTCAATGTGAACATGGCTGATCATCCCCAATCAGTACCCCGTTCCTGCCTTCTCCCCATATCCCGATTCATATCCCCTGACCCTGAGGCTATTTTTAAGGGCCCTATCTAGCTCTCTCTTTAAAGCATCCAGAGAACCTGCCTCCACCGCCCTCTGAGGCAGAGAATTCCACAGACGCACCACTCTCTGTGAGAAAAAGTGTTTCCTCGTCTCCGTTCTAAATGGCTTACTCCTTATTCTTAGGAGTTCCTGGTTCTGGAATAAACTAAAGTAAACTATGTTAATCCAAAGTGAAGGGGGCTTCTTAAGGATTTCATAAATTTACTGACTCACCTATTACAATTTGATCGGATCCATAACAAAGTATAAATCAGAAAAAAATGCAGTTCAACATAAGATTTCAGAGTAGCCATGTTACATCTCTTAATGACCTTTGACTGCAGTTGTTCAAGTGCAATGAATGTGCAGTAATTTAGACTGCTGGAGTGCGGTGCAGGCTGAAAGGGCCGAATGGCCTACTCCTGCACCTAATTTCTATGTTTCTATGTTTCACTTTCAATTTTGCTCACTGATCAGCTGACAGAAAGGGAAACTCAGCAGCCGACTATCTCTGCTTTCAAACTATCAGGCGCACAGCTAGCTACAATGGGGAGAAAGGGCAGAGTGGAAGATTTACTAAAATACCACTGAACTGTGTGTGGATAACTCACTGTCCACGTCTCATATAGATAGGTTTAAGGAATCTATCTCAGTATTATTTGCACATCGTTGCATTGAAAAATATCCATCCAAGACTGGATATGATGACACATTGTGTAGGAAGGAACTGCAGATGCTGGATGGAATAGACAGGCGTGGTCTTGGCTTCTTCAGATAGATTGGTTCATATAGCACAGATGCTGCCTGAACTGCTGAATTTAGTTTAGAGTTATAGCATGGAAACAGGCCCTTTGGCCCCACTGAGTCCATGCCGACCCTTGATTACTCATCGGTTATTCCACTTTCTAATGCACTCCTTATACACTGGGGAAAGCATTGCCAGTCAATTAACCCAATGTGTAGGAAGGAACTGCAGATACTGGTTTAAACCGAAGATAGGCACAAAAAGCTGGAGTAACTCAGCGGGACAGGCGGCCTCTCTGGAGAGAAGGAATGGGTGACGTTTCGGGTCAAGACCCTTCTTCAGAGATTGTTACATTCAGACTATGGCACATTGTTGGCCCTGGAGCCTCATCTGCCATTAGAAGTGAGAAGCAAATCACAGCCACATTATTCATTTTAGACATTACCACTTTTGTCACTTAGGGTGGCACAACTGGTAGCTGCTGCTGCTGCCTCACAGTGCCCGAGACGCAGGTTCAATCCTGATCTCTGCCGTCGTCTGGGTGGAGTTTGCACGTTCTCCCCGTGACTGTGTGAGTTTTGTCCCAAGTCCTAAGACTTGGAGGTTTGTCAGTTAATTGGCAAATATAAAATTGCCTCTGGGAGGGAATGCAAACGTGGGATCAAATAGAACTAGTGTGAATGGGTGATCGATGGTTGGCATGGACTTGGCAACTTGCTTCCACGCTGTATCTTTAAATAAATCACTCAATTTAGGATTGTATGAATTAAAGCCTCTTGACCAACATAGGCAATGGAAAACACTCTAGCACCAATTTTCACACTTCAGATCTTTTCAACTTTATAAGTTATATTAATCAGTGAAGAGGGAAGCAGTGTAATAGGACAATATCATAAAGAAGAGTCCATTCCCCCCACAAATGCTGCCTGGCCCACTGAGTTACTCCAGCTCTGTGTGCTTCACCATTAATTGAGGGAACGCATATTGCAGTTAATTCATCCATTCACCACTCTGTTCAGCTTTCCATTTTTCGCCCATTCCATTTTGTTAATCAGGGACATTTCATTGAGTTGAAGGCTGCACTGTCCCAAGATTAGTAGACAGAACAGTGCAGGCCAGGACAGGCCCTTCGGCCCACAATGTTTGTGCTGAACATGAATGTCAAGTAAAACTAATCTCGCCGACATGTTCCATGTCCCTCCATTCTCTGCACGTCCACGTGCCTATCCAAGAGAACCTTATGCCCCTGTTCCACTTAGGAAACCTGAACGGAAACCTCTGGAGAATTTGCGCCCCACCCAAGGTTTCCGTGCGGTTTCAGAAAGTTCCCGGTGGTTTTTGTCAGTCTCCCTACCCCCTTCCACTCCCTGCAACCTCCGGGAACCTTGGGTGGGGCGCAAAGTCTCCAGAGGTTTCCGTTCAGGTTTCCTAAGTGGGACAGGGGAATTTAACACCACTATTTGCCTCCACCGCCATCTCTGGCAGAAAAGGTCAGCAAAGAAATGACAAACTGTCATTCCAATATTTCACCATTGTGAGAATATCACAATTCAGTGGGTCATAATCCAGCAAACCAAGTGCTTCAAAGTTAAAGATGCAAAGAGCCTACCCTAAATGCTCAAAGTGACACGAAGCTACAGATGCTGGAATCTTGAGCATATACACAAAGTGATGGATGACCTCAACGAGAGAATTCTCTCCACAGATGTTGCCTGAACTGGATAAAACAGAATTATGCTTTGACTGAGAGACAGCCAGTTTAATTCCAGGAATATGTAATTACTGAACAATGCATTGAGATATTGTATGACTTATAACAGCTATATACCAAATAATCATTATCATCCCCCCCCCCCCCCCCCCAGTTCATTCCCATGATGACTGGATTCATATGCTGTATTTACAGGCGAATATTCTCTTGCGTAAATTTGGTGCGTGTGCAGATGTGGTGAAGATGTCGCTATTTAGAGCATACTGCACACCACTCTACACTGCGCACCTGTGGTACGAACTATGGAAAGACAAGTTTGCAGAGACTAAAGGCGGCATATAACGATGACATGAGAACACTGCTAAGGAAACCTAGATGGTGTAGTGCTAGTAATATGTTTGTGGCTGCAGGAGTCACTACTTTAGAAGCTACACGCTACGAATCCCAGCTGTGGAGACACTGGTATTGTAGTCTCGTTGTAGGACATTGATCATTCTTTTAATCTGTATTTTAAATTCATGTATTGTTTTTTTTTAAATATATAATTTATGATGCTTTTATAAGTGATATACTAAGATTTTAAATGTACTTTATAATATTTTTCAATATGCAATGCATTTTTATGTAATGTTGCCCCTTATCTGGACCTCGAGTCCGCAATAAAGTTTATTATTATTATTTATATATATTTCAGCTCCCCCTTTTTATTTTTGGGTTTAAATATTTGAAGGGGAGAAATGACATTAGGTTTGATGGAAAAATTAATTGCAGTTCACATAACATTTTCATGTCTGAAGAGCCAAGGAGCAACAACTAAAGAGATAAAGATTTTTATTGGAACACAAATGTTTTAGAGGACATTTGCATGGATTTATTTTTTAATATATTAACAGTAACAAGCTAACACCATACATTCCAATAGAAAGTTTGCTCAAGCAAATGAACATCCCACTTACATTTGTGAAAATCAAAAAAAAAATTACATCAGCTCACTTTGATATGATTTTAATACAATACTCAAATATAGGAGACAAGTCCTGTGAACCAAGAGCTCTGGAGCTAAAGGGTGACAGTCCCTAAAATGGACACTGCACTCATTTCTGTTTAGTTTTGTGCTAAGCTCATGTGCTCATATTCAGTTGGTAGTACAGCACCTGTTATATGCCAAACTAACCTGCAGGGAGGAAAAGAGAAATCTTTGTGAATAATTCAAAAAGAAAGTCTGCAGCTACATTTTCTATGTATTCTAACATTTTAGTGGCAATTGCACCAACGAGAGAGCACAATAAAATTGTTCACCCAAACTCGAGGATCTGAAGGATCAAGTCGGAGAAATTTCCTTGATCTGGGAGTATCAGTCATATCGACATTTGGAAAGGGACTGATACAACATGTTCGGAGCCATTCACTCCCCAGAGGCTAAATCACAGTCTGAACCAATATGCACACCTGTGACTTCCTATGGGCTTGCACTAAAGCTAGTTATCTGGAGACAGAGAGTGAGAGAGAGTGAGAAAGTGAGAGTGAAAAACAGGTACCATCAGGTATCCTCAGTTTCTCTTGTTACCGATGTTCTCTTGTTATCAAGGACAATGTTATTTTGAAGGGAGTTTCGTTAAAATGCAAAAAAGGAATAGAGAAAACAAAAATTTGACAGATAAAAACTATACAGTCTAGATGTTAGAAAGTAACTCAACGTAGTCCCCACCACAGGCACCCCAGTTTATTTAACAGCTGGTTATTAATTTTGTCAGCAGGGAACAGCACAACCATCTGCTAAACTCGCCAAAACCCTAAAATAGAGAGGAGCTTTGATAGTAGAGACAACACCATTTACAAAATCAGTATCAGAATGAGTAAATGCAGGCATTTAAAATGAGGTGATTTTTTTAAGATCCAAGTGAATTAAGACAAATTTAGTGAACTATAACATTCAGAGAAAACATTAAATCTGACCAATTAAATCCTTTAAAAAAAAAATCTGCCTTTAAATATTTGTTCCACTTCGCACCCCACAGAAATACTTCATTTTCAAAAGGAGGCTAATTTGAAGTGGTTCTTTCAAGCATGTTTTCTGAGCAGCTGCTATTTTGAAGGAAGAAAAAAAAGCCCATCCAATACTACTATTGCCTAAAAGCACACCTTTAAATATGCACCAAACTCAGATTAAAGAAAATTTATTATGACAATAACGAAAAAAAAAATCAAGATATTCATCAAATTAGGGCTGATTCAAAGAGTCAGGCTTTTTCAGCATCTGAGAATAGATCAGTTGATGCTTTATGTGTGGATATTTGCTCAGAAATGGAACAAAGTTCACCTGAACAGTAAAAAGCATCATAAATATGTTTTGCGCACTAATGTTTACTCATTGTTTGTGCAATTAAAAAACAATTCTGTGAAATACTAGCATGTTCTATTTTCAGTACCTGCTTGGCTTGCAGGGGTATGTATTTCCAGGCTTGTGTCTTTAAATACCTTTCTTTTCTTTAAATAGCCAAACATTTTGAACTTAATAAACGTCTATTTTTATAGAAAACCCTATTTTCGTAGATTATTTAAGCATGCACGCTGTATTGTCATAATGAGGCCTCTGATGTGACTTTTGTCACTAGTTTTTCCATGACAACAAGCGGACCACCATTCCCAAAACTGCTCACACCCAGCATTTCCCCACCAGGCTAAAGTGATGCTACAGAACACAGATCATCATCATACACCACATGGTGTTGATCAATACCTTCAAACACTAATAAAATGCAGTGTGTTGGATGAAGACAATTTTAAAAAGTCAAAGTTAGTTAATATTTACCCTTTTCTGTAAATGTACCTCTCCAATAATCAATACACTGGTCAATGATTCTTCATATACAAAATATGAAAAAAATACATACATAAATATAAATGTATTTTTCTCCCCCGATAGTTAAGCAGCTGTTTCCTTAAAGTAGGAAATGTAGAGATATTGTCAATGCATCTATTTGAAACCCTCTGATTAACGCCAAATATCTTTACCCCCTTATTAGGTAGACACACAAAATACACATATTGACCAATGAAAGTGCATCTTTATAAAGAACGTACAAATAGGAAAGCTTTGAGAAATAATTCTCAGTATTTTAGTTTCCCTGGAAGGTGCTTTGTGCAGCAGCTGATGCGGCTGTGGCTGCAGCATTGCGCACGGAGGGGTTGGTGAAGACTCCTTGCGAGAATTCTTCCTGCGCTCGCTGAAAACTAGCACCCGTCCTGCGGAATATCGAATGTACCTGGAAGAAAGGGAAAAAAGATTAATTCAGTCCCCCAGGTTCACAAACTGTACGGAGTTTGTACGTTCTGCCCGTGGGTTTTGTCCGAGATCTTCGGTTTCCTCCCACACTCCAAAGGCACACAGATTTGTAGGTTTGGCACACGTGTAAGTTGCTCCTAGTGTGTGTGTGTGTGTGGGATAGTGTTAACGTGCGGGGATTGTGGGCTCGGTGGGCCGAAGGGCTTGTTTCTGCATTGTATCTCAAAACTAAACTAATGCAGCTTAACAAAGAGTGGAGCATGGAGTTTGTAAGAAACAGTATACAAACAGGAGTAGATTCATCTTTTAGAAGGTGGATTTCCAGGCCAGAAATAGAAATGGACTACTAGAAATAGTCACGTCTGAAGCAACAAAGTATTGGCAAAGCATAATCTGAAGGGTGTATTCTTACCCTTTGCATCAGAAACAAACCAAGGGCTGCACATGCTGTGAAAAATGCTGCCACCACCATCATAACCACTGCCACAGCAATGTTCGTTGATGTCCAACTGAGAGCTGCAATCCAGCCACTGCAAAAAGAAATACAGTAGTTTAATTGGCAGCATGCTAATGTTTTCTTGCAGAACTAAAAGACCTTTGTTATAGCAAGAAGCAACCCATTCGCTAGACTTACAGTAGGTTCTAAATAAATTACAACATCATGCTACTTTCTAAAAAGTATATAAAGGAGAAGAAAACATTTTGGAGCTAATGTACGGAATATGACAATAAGCAACGTTTTGTTCCAACATTGTAGAGTACGATTACAGCCTGGCCGCTGACATGTAGGTGGATTCTGGTCGGCATGGACATCCTGATACATCATAAAAAATAGGTTCCTTTCATAAACTAGGGTACAGCCCCTATTCTCTAATCTACTTCATTACGGAGGTAGACAAAAGTGTTGGAGAAACTCAACGGGTGCAGCAGCATCTATGGAGCGAAGGAAATATGCAAGGTTTCGGGCCGAAACTCTCCTTCAGACTGATGAGCGAAGGAAATATGCAAAGTTTCGGGCCAAAACCCTTCTTCAGACTGACATTACTTCATTACGGACTTGGATGTATTCTCTAGGAACTGTTATGCTACATTGCTGGGAACTATATTCTGCATTGTGGTTTCTTTTTCTTTGGTCGACCCTTTGTGCTTGTATTTAGCTTGGTTGGATTCATGCACAGTATTATCCGATTTGATTAGATAGCACTCAAATAAAATATTTTCACTGTCCTCGGTATACGTGACATCAATAAAGGTAAACGCTTACCTGACACCCCAGTTGGGAATGCCGACTGCCTGAATGACATAGAGAGCTATTTGACAGAAGAACACGAAGAAGAAGAAAAAGAAGTTGAATGAACTGTCAGACCTGAAAAACAATTGGAAAAAAATTAGGCTTAGAACATTTAGCCTAAGTCTTGATTTTATGTTAAAAAATGTAGTAATAACTGTGCATAAGCTACCTCAAAAGAAAATCATTCCACACTTTGGAATATTTAAAAAAATATATTGTTGGAAATAAGTTTAAATTATTTCACCACTAAAAATTAGACAAACTTTGGATACATTAATAAAAATATCTTACCTGAAAGCCTTGTAAACTGGCCTGTACCAACACAGGAAGGCACAAGGAGTGAAGAGCAAAAACCACAAGATGGCCAAGCCAAAGTCGACTCCATGTTTAGCATCCTGAATAAATTCAGCCAGGCAAGCAAGGAGGTTCAAGAATAGTGTGATTGAATGAACTGTTGGAAGAACGAAAGGCCAAGTTTCAATCGGAGAGCAAAACATTGCAGATGCTGAAAATCTGTAATAAATCTTTAATCGAACTTTTCCGGACTTTATTGTGAACCAAACGTTATTCTCTTTGTACTTTATCTGTACACAGCTTGATTCTAATCATGTAAAGTCTTTCAGCTGACTGAATAACACGCAACACACAAAAGCTTTCCACTTTACCTCTGTATACGTGACAATAAACTAAACTAAAAATAATAAATGCTGGAAAATCACAATAGGCTGGGCAGTGTCTGTGGAGAGAATACACAGTTGATATTCTAGGTTGACGACCTTTCACCAGGTGAAGCTTTAATGTTCACACAATCACATTTGTTCAGGCCATCACTTCAAGAAACTTGGCTGCTGACATTCTAAAATCAACCAACTGTGAAATATATCATTCAGCTCATTTATTTGCAGACGATTGCTTTGAAAGCAGATGTCTAGCTCACATTATTTCCAACCACCACCTCAATTACTGTCACCTTTCACATTTCTTAAACAGCTAATATCTTAACAGGACTTTGAGTCAAGAGCGTTTTATTGTCATGTCCTGTATTCTTACCTGCAGCAGAACATGTCTGTAAACACAGTACAGTAGATACCATCATAAACAAGAAAAAAACAAAAGGTGCCACTTGAATATTGTTACTTATATGATGATTGAGTCATACAGCACAGAAAGAGGCCCTTTGGCCCAACTTGCACAGCCCCATCAATGCTAGTCCCACCTCCCCGCCTGCGATTGGCCCATATCCCTCTAAACCTTCCCTATCCATGTATCCTTGGTTTGGGAACTGCTCTGCCTAGGACAAGAAGGATCTGCAGAGAGTAGTGTGTTCGGCCGAACGCAATATGGGAACTACACTCGCCCCCCTGCTGGAACTATACATCAGAAGGTACAACTCCAGAGCCAACAAAATGGACTGTTCCAGCTTGTACGGTCAGGCAAACACCTCCGTTGCCATGCTGTGAAAACGGAGAGGTTGAGAAGGAGTTTCTTCTCAGTGGCCATTAGGACTGTAAACACCTATCTCTCCAGGGACTAACTTTACTGTACCTTTTTACTGTTGTGTCTTTTTAAAATTGCTGTTCTTTTTATTTTTTTCCTCCCACAAGTATGTAATATGTGACTATGTGTTTCTGTTCCATTCTGTTTTGTAGTTTTTTTTGCACAATCCGCAAGCATCGCCACTTTTCATTTCACTGCACATCTCGTATGTGTATGTGATGAATAAACTTGACTTTGATCTATCCAAATGTATTTTAAATGCTGTTATTGTACCTACTCATCTTCTTCCTCTGGGAGCTTGCTCCATAAACCCACTACCCTCTGTATGGAAAATGTTGCCCCACTGGTTCCTATAAATCATTCTCCTTTCACCTTAATTCCTCTACTCTGGGTAAAAGATTGAATTCACCCTATTTCCTGCATGATTTTATACACCTCTCTAAGGTCATCCCTCAGCCTACATATTAAGAAACTCAATCTTTCTCAGATTGATTGAGAACACAAACAGTTCTCTAATTTCTCCAGCTTGTGTTGCTGCCAAGCCCTTGAGGCTGGATCACCTAGCACACTGTAGATAGATCAAGGAAGCAAGTTGGGAGCTTCATCAGTGTCAGGCCCAGTCAGCAACGAATGCACCGTGGGAACCACAAACATTGTGATTTTTTTTTTTAAACTTGAGATAGTAAAATCTATACACTTACACATCCACAAATAGTACAACATTTTTACTGTCCTCTGGAAGCCTGCTGGGATCTCTGCTGCAAAGTCCTGGTAGAAGCATGGCTTGACGGGGCAGAACGATGGCAGAGGGGGCCAATTATTTCTTTTTGCTGTGCAGAAGAACAAAGAAACATTAGAAGAAAAACTTCCAGAAGTGTTAAAGAGGAAGGGTTTTCTAAAAATGACACAGGCCTCTAAAGTTCATTGAACTTAAAACTGTTAAGGTTTGATGAACTGCAATTGTTAATTCAAGCCTGGGGCCAGAACAATTTTTCATACATTATTCAATTCTAACTTCCAGGTACACAATGTTTCCAGTAAGGTGTGTAAATCTAACTACATTGTGCAATGCCTCCTCAAAACCATCCCAAGCATTAAAATGAAGGCTTAACAATCTTGCTGTGCACAGATGGTACTTAATCACCTCTGAAAATGGCCACAATTCAAGTGGAAGGAATTGTCCTTTTTTAAAAAAATGTTAATACATTTTGCTGAAATGCCTGTTTCTACTATACATATTTCATAACGGTTTGTTGCTCATTCAAGCTCTAAAGCATGGCAGAAAATATGAACAGAAACAGACTTGACCTGCTTTTCACCCGAGCAATGACAAAATTAGAATAGATGGCTAAAGTGTTAGGTTGTACGCATGCCTTTGAAAGGAATGGTGTAGATGAAGCTTTAGTAAAATAACTACACTCAGAAAGATGGATGAAGGTTTGAGTGGGGAAAATGGCCCCCAAGGCAGCAAAAGTCAAGAGAAGGAGCACATGACTAGAATATAATCGAAAAAGACCATAGATTAATTTATAGAGAATGATGAATGTTATGCATGGGCATAGGAATGCTAGATGAACCAATTCCTACCATTATAACTTTCATTTTTGAGTTCTTGTTCCTTGCGGTCTAGTTCAGCAGCTTTTCTCTCTAGCTCTTCCTGCTGTCGAAGCAGTACCAATTGTGCAGCTGAGACATTGGCCTGCGTTATTCAAGAAAAAAAATATTAAAAATGGCAATGATCAACATCTCCGCAGATAAATAAATCCCCCCCCCCTTACTAACCATTCAAATTCCCAAAACAATGTCCATGTGGCAGAGGCATGGGGAAATGTGTTGGAAGAAAACTGGATCCACCTCTGAGCTGTACAATTTCAACTTAAGACTGGTTCTGCTAATTCTCTATAAAACAAGCTTGGATCTCTACTAAAGAAAAATGGCCCATCAAACAGGTGAATGCGGTGGGTAGTGAAGAAGGGCTGCATTACGTGGAAGGAGTAAATATTATCTTTTTAAACTTTGGAAACAACATGGATAGGACAGGGTTGCTGCATGGATAGGACAGCTTTGGGGTGAATTAGACCAAAATGCGGGTAGGTGGGACGAGTATAGATGGGACATGTTGGACGATGTGGGCAAGTTAGGCTGAAAGGACAGTGTCCACACTGTATCACTATGACTCCAAATTAAAATTTAATTTACAGTCCAAAACTGATTAGCTGAAAGCTCAGCTCCCCCCCCCCCCCCCCCCCAAGCAAGTGACCTGCATGACATAAAGTAATACCAATTTAAACTTGTTTTTTTGATGGACACAGAACTATTCCAATAACTTGCCGACAATTATGGCTGGTCTATTAAGGATGGCATTACATTATGCCAGTGGGCCTTTATCTAACACGTCCCAATGCAAGACCTGTATTAGATAAAACCATATGGTAAATCAGGCACCATGCCATCAATGCAATACCTGTCACTGTCAACACACACAGCTGATAGAAAGGAGAGGCTCTGGCAGAAATAACAGTTCACAAACCTTTCTTCGATTATTGAAAGCTATTAAATTCAAGTTGATAAACAATCAGCATGTGATGAGATGGAGGAAGGATGGGGGGGGGGGGGGAAAGAGAAACAATATGATGAATGTTATGCCAAACATGATGAAAGGGAACTTCTAGTGCCTCCCCACCATCCATTTGAATAGTCACTTATTCAGTTGGGCATGAAGAGCAGAAATTACTGAAGCAATAAAGAAATCGGGTTACATTCTCAGTTTGAGTTATGTGCTTGAAGCACGTTGATACTAAGATAGGTACTTATTCAAACCAAAACAGTATGCAAGATCATTGATAAAATACAAAAACAGAAAAAGCGCATCAAAAACCAAGGTTATATTTAACATATCTGCCTTTTTAAATACTCAGTTAGCAAGCCTACCTTATTCTATCGTCCTTCTCACCTTGTCTTTACACTCGAAAGGAATTCCCCCTAATAACCTGCAGGTCTCTGAATACTTGTCATTGTTAATTGGAGTAGATAATGGATTGGATAAGGTAGTCAGAAACTTCCTGGCCTGATGCAACAGTAGTATCTGCAATACAAGCTAGAGAGTCTATTTCCATAATCTGCAACTGCTGAAAGGGCCCATCTCAAAAGTTCTCATTCCTCATCTAGTATGCACAATCATTGACACAAATCATGATCACTCTTGGGGAAA
The DNA here is from genome assembly GCF_028641065.1 of Leucoraja erinaceus. Classification (NCBI taxonomy): domain Eukaryota; kingdom Metazoa; phylum Chordata; class Chondrichthyes; order Rajiformes; family Rajidae; genus Leucoraja; species Leucoraja erinaceus. The sequence continues at coordinate 5,132,758 of NC_073412.1, read as the reverse complement.
CATACTAATAACCCAAATAGCAAAATACTAACTGTTTAGAGTGAATGATTGGAACTATGGAAAATCTACCATTCCAATCATCTAAATTGGGCAAATTTGCCAAATTTTCAAAAAGACTACAGCTAAAAAAAGAGGGTTATCTGTTGTATCAAAAATTGTATAACTTCCTAAAATAAAGTTGAAGTAAACTTTTAACTGGAGATTAAAAAAGTGAGCAGCCCCTGACAGTATCATTGAATACATTTGAAGCTAGATAGAACTTTTGAGAATGACTCCTGTTTTACTATAAAGACATAACATTGGCACTAAACTAAAAAAAACAGAAAATCTTCATAAATTACTATCTAAAATAATTCTGATCAAGTTTCAAAATTTAAGACTTACTTTAGATATAGTAATTAAGCAAATATACTCTTTCAACAAGGCTCTATCTTATAGATATCACTAAATATATTATTTGTTTGAATATATTCTATATTCTTTACTAGCTTGCAGCATAAGTAGAGGCAGTAAGCCATTCTGCAACTGGTTTCTGTTCTCGATTCAATGATCTCAAGGCCAATCTTTCACCTGGGCACCACTATCCTGAATGAACACAAACCCTCAATGCTTAGTCATACAGAAAGGAACAGACCCAATTTGCCCATGCCAACCAAGATACCCCATCTCCACTAGTTCTGCCTGCCAAAGTTTGGTCATTAAACCTTTCGTATCCATGTACCTGTCCAAATGTCTTTTAAATGTTGTTATAGTACTTGCCTTAACTACCTCATCATTGCCTTAATATCTTTTACTCTACATTTTAATAATAATCTGTGATTTAGTAAAAGTGTTCAGGGAGCCTTCACCATCTTCTCATGTAGAGAATTCCAAAGATTCACTACCCTTCGGGTGAAGACTTTTTCTAATTTCTGTTCCAATTGGCTGACACCTACTTTCGTGACTGTATCTTGATGGGCCAAATGGCCTAATTATAACCTTACCCCAGACTCAAAATACCCTAGAGTCAGCAAAACCCCAACTCGGCATCTCCATATGAAGTCATCTCTCATTTTTCTAAAATCAAATCAAAATCTCTTTGAGAACCAAGAATTCCGAAAAAATTTAGAACGTAGGTTAGAACCAAGAATGAATCAAGTGAACTTCAGATCACTCTCTCTATCACAAGTTTGCCTTGAGGGAGATGGATTTCCATAATATTCAAGGTATGGTCTCACTTGGGCTATAATCTCTCTACATTAAATAAAAATTCAACTCTTGCACCCTCACAACCAAAATTAGAGAAACCTAATTGTTTCCCCCGTTTTATTCCACTTTATACTTGCTTACTCACTCAACCTACCGCTACATGTCCACATCCTTGTTACAACCCACACCAGCCACCAGCACACTAGTCTACATCTGCACCAAACCTGTGATTTTTACACTCAACTTAATCCTTAGGGTTACAGATTGTGAACAGTCAGGGCCTCCACGCACCTATCCCAGCAGCACCCAACTGTTGTTGGCCACATCACAGGTGGGTACGAGCCAGCGTACAGGAGAGAGACAGAACATCTGGTGAGTGGTGCCGCGTCAACATCTCCCTCAACATTAAAAAGACCAAGTCTGAAGGGTCTCAACCCAAAACATCACCCATTCTCCAGAGATGCTGCCTGTCCGGCAGAGTTTTTCCAGCATTTTGTGCTTATCCAAGGAACTAATTATTGACTTAAGACCCCCCCCCACCACACCTAAACTGGCATGTGTGATAACATTTCAAACTCTCACCAGTATATTACCTCCAATCGCACATACTTCAACTTTGCTTGCAGCCTTTGTATGGTACCATGACCTGTGATGTGTGATGGATATTATTACCCGAATGGCTTCCTTCTGTGCAGTAACCATTCCATTATCTGATTAAGTATGCCAAAACTCCAAAATATCATATCCATATCTACTAGCTGCAACCTCAAAGACTCCCAACAAATTTGTCAACCATCATTTCCCTTTCATGAAACCATGTCGACTTTCACCACTCCTATTAATTTTTTCTAAATCACATGCCACCACTTTCCTAATAATAGGTTGTAGCAATTTCCTACTGATGCAGCAAGGTTAACTATAGTTCCCCATTTTCTCATTCCTAGTGTTGGTTAATTGTCTATGAAGTCGAATTCAGAAATAATACATCTCCACTGCAGGAATACAATCAAGAAATGGGACGAAAGAATAAATGGTAATAAGGGAGTTGTTTATTAATACTACACACAATTATGAGATGTCAACAAATTAAAAGGGATGCTTTAAGAGTTGTAAGAACACACAGAACTTGCTTGAACCACGGGACAATAAAACAACCTGAAATGTTAACTGTTTTTCATCCACAGATGCTGCCGGACTTGCTGAATGTTTCTAGCACTTTTGGTTTTATTTCAGATTTCCAGCATCTGCAGTTCGATTCAATGATGCTTCAACCTGTTCTTTGTATTATGCTGCATTTTTAGAATCTTTGTTGCACGTTGTAAACACCCAAGATTTATTTTCCTTCATTTACAGGCAAATAATTCCCAAGATTACTTTAGTTTAGTTTAGAGATACAGCGCGGAAACAGGCCCGAGTCCGCACTGACCAGCAGTCCCCACACGCTAACACTATCCTACACACACCAGGGACAATTTACGCTCATACCAAGCAAACCCGTACGTCTTTGGCGTGAGGGAGGAAATTAAAGATCTCGAAAACCCACGCAGGTCACGGAGAGAACATACAAACTCCGTATAGACAGCGCCCATAGCTGGGATCAAACGGGGTCTCCGAGCACTGTAAGGCAGCAACTCTACCGCTGCACCACCGTGCTGCCCAAGTATTATTATTTATTCAAACTTTTTTTCACATTCCTTTTAAGTCATGAAAGAGTCTGCCGTTAATGAAGCAATTTTTGATGGGTTGCTACTATTATAAAATAATATGAATGGTTGCAAATTAGTGCACAAAATTCTGTCAATAACAATGGCATGACACATTTGTTCTTCTGTGTTAAATATGGGATGAATATTGGTCTGAACATCAAGTAAATCTCCCTCACTCTTCCCTGACATAGTGTCACAGGATGTTTTGCTCCACTTGAGACAGCAGACAATCCCTCCTTTCAGTGTCTCATGTTAAAGATGCTCTGGAAGTGTAACACTCCCTTAATACTGTGTGAGCAGCCCAGATGTGTGTGGTTATTCTGCAGAATAGAACTTGAACCAGAACTTGAATCAGACTTAGGAGATGAGAGTACCCCACACAGAGCTACAGCTTGCCCAGCAATGAAAAACAGTTGGCTCGGATCAGATACACTCCCTCTCAAATACTTTTCATGGGTTTTTTAAATCTACCGTGGAAAATATCCAGTCAGAGTTAATTGATGTCACACAGGAGGGTAATTAATGGGGACCCCATGCTATGGATTAGGCAGGATCATTCATCCCCAGCTATGTGAAAGAATGTGCGTTCATCTGTGGTGTACATTGTTCTTATGGGTTGGTTCAATCTGTCAATTCACAGTTTGAATTACGTGAATTAAGTTAGTAAATACCACTAACTGAATTAAGTCAGCTTCTATTAAGATTTTATATTTATTGTGCATGTTAACTGCACAACAGAATTCCATAACATTCCATTATTTAGCATACCTGAGGACTGGGTTCCACTGTGGGCTGCAAGATTGCTGGCTGAGAAGGAGCAACCTTCGGTGCAGTTGGAACTTTGGTATCTGTTGCAGCAGGAGTCTAAAGAGTAAAAATAAAATTACGAACATACCAAGGTGCAAACTTTGAATTAAACATCATCAGACCCTTTCCACACATCGGGAATCAAATCTGCAATAAAGGTCATTTGTGATTGTAGAAAACATACAGTAAAACTAAAACTCATGTATACCATGCCTCATGTTGCCACAAGTTGTTTTTAAAGTGCACCCAGTGTTTATGAGCAGACACAGTAGCCATCTAATATCAGCAATGGCAAGCTACAAGCTGAACAAACAACTGTCACTTTGTTGAGAAGAGGAGGGGGAAGGAGCAACAATTTAGGCCTAGACAGCATGTGAATGTATTGCTTTCATTCGGATATTGTACATGACATGTTATGCCCATCTGAACCAGTCAAATATAATTAACTTATCCAACTTTATATAGCACTGAACGTTGAACGTCAGAATTCATTGGGCAACCAAAGTGACAAATACATTCTCTTATTCATGGTTCATAAATCGCTGCAGTATTATTAAAGCACAATTGTTGTAAATCTATATGTAGAATTGTTCTAACTGGTTTATTATAAATAATGAAGTTTTATTTTGCCTATTTGGATGTCATACACAAAACAATTCAATTAAAAACAATAATATAACGAAGAACGCAATAGATACCATAAGCACTAAACAATTTATTCTGTTCAGTGCTTATTGGGTTAAATCTATCTCTTTAGCAAAAATAGCTTTGAGAAATACTGTATTTAACAAAACCTTCTCACTTTATACAGTAAATAACAATCACAAATATAATCCTGGATTAGGTTCTTCTTCTTGCATATGGCATGCACAACCTAAAGTTGTAGGACAACTTGTTCTATTTGTTTTTGTTTGATTGTACACGCCGGGTTGATTGCATTCATCGAAACGGGGCCAACCATGTGAAGGTTGCAATCTCCCACCCCCTGGATTAGGTTAACATAAAATAACGTCATGTTTAAGAAGGAACTGCAGATGCTGGAAAACCGAAGGTAGACAAAAATGCTGGAGAAACTCAGTGGATGAGGCAGCATCTATGGGGCGAAGGAAATAGGCGACGTTTCGGGTCGAAACCCTTATTCAGACGTGCAAGTCATGTGCCTTGCACATTGGGGCCAATCTCCTGATTAAGTTAACTAATTTAAAACCAGAAAGTTAATAGGGTTCAACAATGGGCTTTGTGACCTGGATGACGAACAAGAAGAGAATATTCCCATGCTGAATAAACTATGTTGGAACTACATGCAACATAGCCATGTTTTCAGCCCCACACTCAGTGAAGTGTATAGAGCCAAGGTTGGTGGTGTGGACTGTACTCCTGGTGAGTAGCTAACATTTCTCAATAGGTTGGGAGCAAGAAATCAGGTAGGAGGAAAAAGTGAATGCATTATGTCAATTGATAAAAGTACACAAATGACACAGATCTAACAAAGCATGGGAATCACACCAATTATCGCTATCTAAGGAACATCTGGTAGTTATTTATATCAATGCTGGAACCTATTATTCCTCCAAATTATTTTAAAAATCCAATTTAGCCATGTGTGCGTGACTGTACTATTTGAAATTAATTTCACTAGCACACTGGACAAAACAACACACCCAACATTTAAAGTAAAACTACGGATAAACCCACTTTCAAAGTTAGACTTTTAATAATGTAAACGAAGACAAAATAAATAAAATAGGTATTAACATCGGAACCTATGACACAGAGGCTGCATGGTTTCCTGTCAAAAATCTACTTGCTGGTGACCTTACTTCCAGGGCCCACAGTCCCATTGAAATTCCACACATGTACAGGGAGAACGTGGGTGGGATCCAACATGTTTGGGTCCCTTCTCATGATTTTTATAAGATGGCCTAATCAATGATTGACAATTTGCATACCAAGCTTAACTGAGGGACTTCCAGTAGCTTGTGGTGTGCGGCAAGCTTAACCGACAAATTACCACCCTGTTCAATGCCACTCCCACCTGCTTCCTTCCCAGCAATCAACTGTTACTAAAAAATACATCTACCTGATGGGGAAACACTGCAACATTTCTGGATATCCCTCATCAGCTCAAGTTGAGAATTCAAGTGTTGTAGCCAAAAACATTTGTGCACAGAACATGTCTGAACAGTCACTTTGCTTTGGCAAATCTGCAGAAAACTGCCAATAGAAGTCTTCTACAACTCCTGAGCTAGGAAAAAGGACCACTGTTAAAGTTTGCTCCATGGACCTAAAATGAGGACAAGATATCATCAATGTTGAAACTTACCAGCCTGCTGTTCTCGGTGAATGGATTAAAATCATCAATACCTTGCTGGTTGGCATTAGTCAGCTGAGTTACCGAAGGATCCTGAGAAGGCAAAAAGAGGCTTGTGAGTTTAAATACTTTTGGATAAACACCGCCAATTTAAACAAGGTTCAATTTTCTTACTTCCCCAAAACACAGAATAAAATCTAGATTCATTCACAGATAACTATAAACTATAAAACAAAACTGATCTGGATAGATCGCTCAGATGAGTTGTTTAAGTGCTCATTATATTATTTCAATCATTTATTTGGCAATCTCTTCCTCTCTATCACTTATAAAACAAAATTGTAGGGCCTATTCCACAGAACAATAATAATGGGGAATAATTATACAAAGTAGAATGCCAAGCTGCATATTTTAGTCCATATCTTTATCCCAGCAATTTATGAAAGATTCTATCAGTGATTAAACATATCTCATTTGCTGGATCCCTTCTGGTCTCTTAGACAAGCCATTTTATTTTTAAAAGTGCCAGCTTCAATATTGAAGCGAGTATGAAACAACCATGCTTACTTGAACCAATTCTCATAGTGAAGGCAAAGATTGACAATTTAGAAGCCAAAAGCTTTCCTTCAGATCTAGGGTAGCATTGCCTGTACCACCATAACTGCAAGAATAGTTTATATATAATGTGCGTGGACACATATCCTCTGGCATCACTAAATGGCAACAGAGATACATGGTTGCTGCATTAAAATAATAAGTTACAGGTAGCCATCACCCTGAAGAGAAGAGTTAATAAATAACATTTTATTCTTAGTTTAACACTGTAGAGAGTATTCACGAGGAATACATGCACATCTATTCGCAAAATCTCTCCAGAATAAACAAGATCAGCGTAATTGAATGAGTTACATATGACTGGATGTCTATCCTCTGCCTCATGCAATTTAATTATACACCAGCATTATCAATTCAGCCTTGACTGTGAAGAATGCCAGCATAAAAAAAGTCTGAAACATGGCTCAAGGAGTAATCAGAGTTATTTAGCTGATATTAAGCAGTCTCTCTATATCATCATCTATACCTTTCGTTTCCCTTATATTTAACCAGTCTGAAGGGTCTCGACCCAAAATGTCACCCATCTCTCCAGAGATGCTGCCTCTCCCGCTGAGTTACTCCAGCTATTTGTGTCTATCTTAAGTAGTCAATGGTTTAATTCCAAATTTTGCATCCCAGTTTTCAAAACACTCCACGGTTGCCATCGCAATCTCCTCCAGTCCTACTCCATTCAAGAGGTACCAGTTTTCACAATCATTGTGCATCCAGAGGGTCAATCACTCCACATTGGAACCATCTCAACAGCTGTAAGGATGGCGAGTTCTGTAACTCCCCTCATCATCTTCAAGCAACTCCATTAATTCCAAGTCTATTTCAATTTGGATTAGGGGGGCGAGTCTCTTAACCCCTGCTTGATCATACAAAATGACAGTAGAAGTTGTGAGGCAGTTGCACAGTGGGACATGCATAAGCCGTCACTGGGTGAAGACATCCCTCCCCCACCTTCTCTGCAAGTTAGAGCTAACTTAATTTTCTCCTATTCCCAGTCATGTCGAGGGGACAAATTCTTCCAGTTTTGACATGTAAGATGCAGGGATGATGTTTCCCTGGATGGACCTCTAGAACTAAGAGTCTCATTCTCAAAATAAGTGATCAAGCTTGGAAAAGTTACAATGAGTTAAACTATCATCCCATGATATCCTTGACTGGCAAAGCAGGTGTAAGGAATTAAATGGTCTACTCCTTTTTGCTTATGCTTTGTGTCTTTAGCCCAGTTTGGGTCACTCACATTAATGTAACTTGGCATAAATGATAATGCTGCTCATAGGCATATTCGCTGCATTAAAAACACTATAAAAACAGAATTTAGGTATTGAAATTGAAAGAATGGGTCGGCTGGGCCTGTGTTCACTGGAATTTAGAAGAATGAAAGGGGATCTTATAGAAACATAACATTCTTAAAGGATTGGACAGGCTAGATGCAGGAAAAATGTTCTCAATGTTGGGGATGTCTTCAACCAGGGGTCAGTTTACGAATAAGGGGTAGGCAATTTAGGACTGAGATGAGGAAAATTGTGTTGTGAATCTGTGGAATTCTCTGCCACAGAAGAAAGAGTTAGATGTAGCTCTTCGGGCTAAAGGAATCAAGAGATATGAGGAAAAAAAAAAAGCAGAAACGGGGTAATTGTTTTAGATGATCAGCTATGATCATATTGAATGGTGGTGCTGGCTCGAAGGGCCAAATGGCCTACTCCTGCACCTATTTTCTATGAAATGTTATGCATTTCCTGAAAGGCCACACTCCGACTTTGGCATAGCAGCAATGAATGTAGGGTGGTGCAATAAGTGCCACCAACACCAACATGCAGACATAGCATTGGAATGTTTGAGCAGGAACCTTTCCCTACTGATAAAACTGATCCAATGTTAGCTGCATCGTCCCACATCAATCAGCTGTGTATTTCAAAACACCTAGAGTTATTGTAACCCAATTGACAAGCTGCTTGCAAGTCACAAAATCCAGTACCAGTTGCTACTGGAAAACAAAACCAGTGTAAAATCAAATGTTTAGTGCAAACGCTACTGGAAAATTCCAGTGTCAGGTCGAAGTCCTTCAAAAAATCCAGTGGCATCCAAGATTACAACTCAATTCCAATTGTTGATCATTTTAAGCATCAACCTAATCGCGGGGTGTCACCAGGGGGTCACCTGTATGGTCGTGAGTGGTCGCCAGGGGGTCGCCTGTATGGCTGCGAGAGAAAACATTATGTATAAAATAGTAAACAGAACATGCCACAGGAGAGAGATAGAGGGATTTAATTGGTTTGTCGATTTATTTGAAGTTATGGTTTAGTAGCTTAATGAATCAACTGATGTGTGGATAGACACAAAATGCTGGAGTAACAGCAGGACAGGCTGCATCTCTGGATAGAAACCTTCTATCCAGAGATGCTGCCTGTCCCGCTGAGTTACTCCAGCATTTGGTGACTATCTTCGGTGCATACCAGCATCTGCAGTTCCCTCCTAGGGACACAGATAAAGCATGATCGGTTATATACTTAGTCTGCTCTGAATTACTAAAAGGTAGCTGCAATTGGGTATATCTCAATGGGGCTGAGGGCAGAGAGGGGGAGGTGAAGAAAGCAAAATGAGTTTGTCTGAAGAAGGGTCTCGACCCGAAACGTCACCTATTCCTTCTCTCCAGAGATGCTGCCTGTCTCACTGAGTTGCTCCAGCATTTTGCGTCTACCTTCGATTTAAACCAGCATTTGCAGTTCTTTCTTACACACAAGTTTTTTTAAATCATTGTTCAGTGCTGAAGTTTCTTTAAAAACATCAAACAAGAATGGAATTGAACCTGGCTGTGGCAGTCAGAGTCAAACAAGTCACTAAATATCTTTGCCAAGATTCATGCGACGAATAGACTGAAAAATCATGGTGTAAATACAACAATATGATAAAATTCATGGGCACACACGGGACCGCATATTCTGGAATTAGAACAAAACCAAACTGAAGAAGAAACGCAGTAGATCGAGCAACATCTGTGGTGGGAAGATATGTAGAGTTGACCCGAAAAATTGGCATCTCGACAGAGTGAAGAGGAGTAAAACAGGACCAGTAAGGTTGAGACAGGGGTTACAGGGGTTAGGGTGGTCAGATTGGCAGGTGGAGTCAGATTGGGGAGGGCGACAGAAGCTGACAAAGGAAAGGGCCGATGGAAATGCAGATGGAGATGGAGTCTTCCTTATCACTGTCTCTCTCTCCCTGACACTCATTCTGAAGAAGGGTCTTCTATCCAGAGATGCTGCATGAGCCGTTGAGTTACTCCAGCATTTTGTGTCTATCTAAAGAGCAGACGGAGCCAGGTGGGGCGGACACAAATGCCAGAGGGTGATTAACAGGAGCATAAAGGCAACCGGTTCTGAAATCAGATAAGAAAGGTGATGGTGGGAACTATTAGAGAGAGGTGAACGGCATAAGTAACCAACAGATGGGGAGGAGATCGGTGGGTGTAATGCGTGCGTAGGAGGTGGATGAGCTAAAAGGAAGAGGGAGACGAATGTGAGGGGACCAGAGGCGGATTGGATGGAATTTACCAGACACAAATTCACATGTATGTCCATGTGCAAAGATAGCATTGGTACAGTACACAATCTTAATAGTTTGCATAAAGCCGTGATTTATTTTTCATGGGATACTTAAACCTGCACAGAATTGTTATATTTCTCCAGTAGGTTGGAAATTACGGAGGAAATAAGGTAAAATGAAGCGTAAACTAAAGTGAATATTTTTAAAGCATCACACCAAAAATCAATTTCATATTGTTCTTTCTTGGGAGTTAACTAGATTATTTTGTGTAGTTGTACTTTGATAGGTCTGCAACTTTATAAATAATGATACAGAATTAGAGCGTTAACTGTGACTTTTTCAATTATTAATGAAACGCCCTTTAAATGTATTTGAAATAGTTTATTTGTTTTTTGGGATGTGGGTATCATGGGAAAATGTACCATTTATTGACCATACCTAATTGCTAAGACAATGGTGGTACTGATAAGCCACCTTCATGAACTGCTGCAGTCCTTCTTGCGAAGGTGGTCCTCACTGTTCTGTTCAATAACAGGATTTATACACAACAGAGAAAAGGCAATATATTTCCAATGCAGGTGTGCAATTTGGAGGGGAACCTGCAAGGGCAAATATCCCTCATCTGCCTTCCGATTTTATTCGAGATATTACAAGGCATTGTCTTAAAAGCTTAGGAATGCATTTTATAGATGGCACCCACAGCAGACATTGTGCAACACTAAAGGAATACACATTTGGGGGATTGAATGGATTGCCAATTCAACTTTCCCCTGGATGGTGTTGGAGTTCTATCTTCAAGGCAAGCAAACAGCATTACATCATGCCACGCAGGTGGTATAAAGGCTTTGTGGTACCAGGAAGCAAGCTCCTTAACACAGGATGCTCAACCTGACTTGCTCTTGTAGTTATACTACACATGCATTAATCGGCAAAGACAGTGGTTAGTCCAGTTTAGTTTCCTTTGGGATCTTCCATAATTACTGATAATTCAGTGGTGTTCATTAAGGATAGGTTATTAGGCGTCTGTCTGGAATTTGTGGCATACGTTATCAGCCCACATCTGAACGGTGGCTTAGTCCTACTGTATTCAGTCAGATAAAGCTTACATTTTCCCATTCATATCTGTTTTATCAAGAAACCTTGATGCGACAATCAAGTATAGCCTTTGTGTGAAAGGAAGACTTGCTCTCTCATCTCTAAAATTCAATGGTTTGATCCAAGGTTGAGGTGAGGTATTCAATTTATCCAGTTTTTTGTTAACACAACAATTGAGCAAATTTTCACATCAATGAAAAATGCCAGTTTTTAAAAATTGTACTGGAACGGTATTGCAACAGCTGGACCACTCTTCAGTACTGCGGCTGAGATGTCATGAACAATGAAGATGCCGGTAGCATGGTGAAATTAATCACTATGTAATGAAAAATATGAATCACTGCATCTTGATAGAAAGGCTAAGGGACAATATAATCTAAATTTGACTGTTATAACAGCAGATACCAGAACAGAAATCAGCAAGCATCTGTGTATATTTTGCTGAAAGGGGTGCAGCAGATTGTGAAATTCATTATAAGCAGAGGCATGGAGTATATGAGCAAGGAAGAAACTGTGGCAGAACTGAAGCACTGTGTCCAATTCTGGGCCCCATACTGCAGGAAATAATGAAAGGGTACCAAATAGATTTACCAATTGACTTAGAAGGTTACTTTGATTTATTTAAATGAAATGAAAAGTATCTGAAAGGAAAGAATTTGCAAGGCTGCAGACATTGTGCAACACTAAAGGAATACACATTTGGGGGATTGAATGGATTGCCAATTCAACTTTCCCCTGGATGGTGTTGGAGTTCTATCTTCAAGGCAAGCAAACAGCATTACATCATGCCACGCAGGTGGTATAAAGGCTTTGTGGTACCAGGAAGCAAGCTCCTTAACACAGGATGCTCAACCTGACTTGCTCTTGTAGTTATACTACACATGCATTAATCGGCAAAGACAGTGGTTAGTCCAGTTTAGTTTCCTTTGGGATCTTCCATAATTACTGATAATTCAGTGGTGTTCATTAAGGATAGGTTATTAGGCGTCTGTCTGGAATTTGTGGCATACGTTATCAGCCCACATCTGAACGGTGGCTTAGTCCTACTGTATTCAGTCAGATAAAGCTTACATTTTCCCATTCATATCTGTTTTATCAAGAAACCTTGATGCGACAATCAAGTATAGCCTTTGTGTGAAAGGAAGACTTGCTCTCTCATCTCTAAAATTCAATGCTTTGATCCAAGGTTGGGGTGAGGTATTCAATTTATCCAGTTTTTTGTTAACACAACAATTGAGCAAATTTTCACATCAATGAAAAATGCCAGTTTTTCAAAATTGTACTGGAACGGTATTGCAACAGCTGGACCACTCTTCAGTACTGCGGCTGAGATGTCATGAACAATGAAGATGCCGGTAGCATGGTGAAATTAATCACTATGTAATGAAAAATATGAATCACTGCATCTTGATAGAAAGGCTAAGGGACAATATAATCTAAATTTGACTGTTATAACAGCAGATACCAGAACAGAAATCAGCAAGCATCTGTGTATATTTTTCTGAAATTGGTGCAGCAGATTGTGAAATTCATTATAAGCAGAGGCATGGAGTATGTGAGTAAGGAAGAAACTGTGGCAGAACTGAAGCACTGTGTCCAATTCTGGGCCCCATACTGCAGGAAATAATGAAAGGGTACCAAATAGATTTACCAATTGACTTAGAAGGTTACTTTGATTTATTTAAATGAAATGAAAAGTATCTGAAAGGAAAGAATTTGCAAGGCTGTATGGTGAGAGTAGAATAGAGTGCAACAAAAAAAGTCAGCACAGACAATGTGATGTTGGGTAGACTGTCCAATTTTACCCTTTTTCTGCTTTGACATAGCAACTTTGAAGCCTTTCAGGCCATTTTAAGGGGTAGGGAGTCACACGACCTCAGCTGTGGAGAATCTTATCTTACACTTCTGCTTGTTGAAACTGAAATTTAAGTCTTCTCCTTAGTCCATCTTAAGAGAAAAAACTTTACAGCCGTTAAATAAATATTCAAAAGTGTGTAATTGAATACACACAGTACATTGCTAGAATTTCAATCCAATGTGCCAAATACATGCGCATGTTTTTAAATGCAAAAGTATAGCCTCTCTGGAAGCACCTAAACTTTGGAAAATATGCATCTAAGTCCAAATGAAAAGCATTTTTGCAGCCTAGCTGCTAAATTCTGAGACGTGAAATAATGGAAAAAAAATCCCAGACAATGATATCACTGGGGAATCCAATCGAAGAACATAGATCTACTCCAGATGCAATGAGCTTTTACTAATTGTTCACCTGACCGTGTTCCTCCTTTGCTGCCCTACTTCTTCTGCTATTATGTAACAGTTGGGGTCAAGGAAAGAGCATTCACATCATGGCCCTATTTCCACCAATCTTTCCACCACCACGCACAAGAAGCGCAAGATGCAACTGTATGCAGATGCCGAGAAGGGTGTTCAGCTCTAGTTGAACAATTTCTAATCTTGTGATGCGGACTCGATAAAAAGACTTAACAGTTAATTCTATAATCCCACTGTGCTTGCTGACTGGTTGCATCATGGCCTGGTTGGGTAATGGAAACACTCAGGGGGCTGCAGAAAGTGGTAAACATTGTCCAATCCATTACAGGTACTGACTTCCCCACCGCTGAAGGTGGCATTGCCTCAAAAAGGCAGCTAGTATCATCAAAAGACACACACCATCCTGGCCATGTTCCCATCTCTCTACCATGAAGGTGGTTGTACAGAAGCCCGAAAACCATTACATTCATGTTCAAGAACAGCTTCTTCCCAGCACCAATCAGGCTCTTGAACATGGCACAATACTAACTAACTATAATCTACTATGGATTTTGGACTGATTGCACTATAGAGTTTGATTTTGCACTATTACTGGGCCTGGTATTGTATTACTGATGATCACATATTTATTTGTCTGTTATAGTGTTAATGGGCCAAGTAAGAATGTTATTGTTCCATAGTCAGTACATATGTCAATTAAACACTCTCGACTTGTTTTAATCACCACTAACATAAGAGTTTTGAGTTCAAACCAGGACCCCATTTATGAATTTCATGATTTTTATCTCCTTTCAATCCTCAGTAAATTTGGATTTACTCAGAATTTCCTGCCTGTATCCTATTCGGTACCAAGTCACACACACCACCACCCAAGGTAGACAGAAATGCTGGAGAAACTCAGCGGGTGAGGCAGCATCTATGGAGCGAAGGAAATAGGCGATGTTTCAGGTCCCGACCCTTCTTCAGACCACCACCGCCACCCAGGTTTGTTAACCTAGCTGGTTCAATGTTGAGTAATGCATTAATTATACAACAACGATCCCAGTTTTCATGCTCTACTTTACAGCCTCACGTTACTCCAACTCTTGAATTGTCATTTAACGATGGTGCCGTAGTTTCAGATTCCTTGACTAGGCTCAGGAATTTCCTCCATGAGCGTTTTCTTTATTCCTTCATTCTCAATTGATCTTTGTGGTTCAATGTCAAATTTAATCCAACGCCTATATCTCTCGATATCACCGTCTATATCTCTCGTTTCCCCTTCCCCAAACTCAGTCTGAAGAAGAGTCTCGACTAAACCCACCTATTCCTTTTCTCCAGAGATGCTATCTGACCCGCTGATGATACTAAATTCACAAAACATTGATGTCTTACTTTCTTCAAAAGCACCATATCCAGCACTGAAACAATTTTAAGATCTTTATGGTATTTGGAGGCAGAAATACAGGTCCACATATAATGGTATAGATAAATACCATAATAAATTAGGGGTAGTTTACAAACAAAATAGAATTAAAAAGTAGAACTGGACAATTTAAGTCAATTTGTAAATAAGGATGCAGCAACATTTCTACGTCAAGGAAGTGATGAAATAAAATAGATCACACATAGTCCCACAAACAGTTGTGATCATAAAATGCATTGAAGATGGATAAAAAATAAGGTGATTATACCGAATAATCAGGAAATAATAAATAGTCCGAGTCTTCTCTGGAAAAGGATAAAATAGGTGTGCAATAAGTTGAAATAATGAAAAAATTTGATTAGGTAAACATAGATAAACAAATCTAAAGTTAAGAGAAATTTATTTGCCCAGCATACAGTGAGGAGGTGGTATTAACTACTCGATTGTCAGAGTGGCTTATGATGGCAAAAGGTAAGCAGGGTAAGAAGAAGGACAAGTAACGTAATGACATATTGGCTGGAAGACACCAAAAGCAGGCAACCAAAAAGCAGATAAATAAACTTAAGATGCTGATAATCTGAAGAACAAAGACTCTGCAAGTTATACAGCAGTTTTGGAGATCAAAACAGTCAACGTTTCAGTTCAAGGCAGTTTCATTACAAAAGCTAGAGTTCTGCTGAATAATGATAAGGGATTCTAACTGCATCGCCAGATATAGTGACTGTGACAAAAACTCTCAGTCTGAAGAAAGATCCCAACCCACAACATCATCCGTCCATTTTCTCCAGAGATACTGCCTGACCTGCTGAGTTACTCCAACACTTTGTGATTCTCTAATACCTGTGCATTTTGTCTTGATTTCTGAATGCTTCGTTCCTATGTTGCAAATCCGTGCAAAAATAATCCCAAATGATACTTCATTTTAAAGAGCAACTCTAGTTTATTTTAAAAAAAAATGACGACATGAAGGAATGGGTGTGGACGTTACTCAAACTCTGGGATTGGCCTTTCTTAAGGAGTGCGCTGCACCTGTTTCCTGCTTCACTTTAAACCCTTGATAGATACAAAATGCTGGAGGAACTCAGCGGGTCAGGCAGCAATCTCGAATGGGTGACGTTTCGGATCGAGACCCTTCTTCAGACTGCAAGTGAACTAATCCAGCATTCTGTGACAATCTTCGGCTTAAACCAGCATCTGCAGTTCCTTGAATAACTCAGCGGGTCAGGCTGCATCTGTAGAGAGAAGGAATGGGTCTGCTCCACTGAAAATGTAAACCAGCATCTGCAGTTCCTTCCTACCCACTTTAAACCCTGGTCATGGTCAGGTTCACACTCTAAATTAGAAGGAACTGCAGATCTCTCTACAGATTTGGGGGAGAGGGGGAAACAAGTTTTGGAGGAGAGGGGGAAACAAGTTTTGGAGGAGAGGGGGAAACAAGATTTGGAGGAGAGGGGGAAACACGTTTTGGAGGAGAGGGGGAAACAAGTTTTGGAGGAGAGGGGGAAACAAGTTTTGGAGGAGAGGGGGAAACAAGTTTTGGAGGAGAGGGGGAAACAAGTTTTGGAGGAGAGGGGGAAACAAGTTTTGGAGGAGAGGGGGAAACAAGTTTTGGAGGAGAGTTTTGGGGGAGAGGGGGAAACAAGTTTTGGAGGAGAGGGGGAAACAAGTTTTGGAGGAGAGGGGGAAACAAGTTTTGGAGGAGAGGGGGAAACAAGTTTTGGAGGAGAGGGGGAAGCAAGTTTTGGAGGAGAGGGGGAAACAAGTTTTGGAGGAGAGGGGGAAACAAGTTTTGGAGGAGAGGGGGAAACAAAAGCCTGACTCTGTCAATGAAGGCTACAGGACCCTTTTTCGCCAATAACTTTTGCACTAAAAGTTTTGTCCGACAGGCAAAGGCTGTGCCGCGACAATCTAACTTGATCAACCGCCTGGCCACGTCCCGCCCACTTTGGGGGCCGGGTCGACCACGGGCTGCCTCTCCATTGGCCGAGCGCCCCGTCAATCACCAGCCAGCAAGTTAGGTTTCGCTCGAGAACGGCTGAGGCCCAGCCGAACATTTCGTTTTGACCATCGATCGACGAACGAACGAACGAACAAACGAACGCGAAAGCGCGGCGGCTTTCTCTACCTGAAAGGGGTTTATTTCCACCGGGTCCGCGAACGGGTTGGCGTCGAACTCTGTCATGTTTGTTGTTGTCTCGGGGCCGTCGAAGTTAGCGGACAACTCACTCTCTCTCGCTCGCTCTCACTCCCGCCGGCCCCCCCGCCCCCACCGGCTCGCGCTGACTTCCTGACGCCCGACGGGTCCGGGCAGCGCGCACGCGCGAACTACCCTCCCCCCCCACCTACCTCCCTCCAACAAGCCCCGCCCCCCGCCCACTGTGACGTCACAATAAAGGGCGTGGCGGAGAGGGGGGGGGGCCTCGGCGCGATGACGTCGATCGCCATCTCGCCACACAGCAAGCCATGCAACATATATATATATAATAATAATAAATAATAATAATTTTATTTATATAGCACTTTAAAAACAAACATAGCTGCAACAAAGTGCTGTACATCACTAATCATTGACAAAAAAAAAGTTAATACACACCAAAAATAACAATCAAAAGAAATAGTAGGAAAAGACATGTAAAATAAAGAAACATCAAAAACACCACAAACAGAAGCAAAGCCTCAGGCATGGTCAAAAGCCAGGGAGTACAAATGCGTTTTAACACTGGATTTGAAGATGGACAGTGAGGGGGCCTGTCTGATGTGCAGCGGCAGGGTGTTCCAGAGTGCCGGAGCAGCAACAGAGAAGGCTCTATCCCCTCTGAGCCTCCGACTAGACCTCGGTACCTCCAGGAGCAGCTGACCAGCTGACCTGAGGGACCGGGCAGGAGTGTATGGGTGGAGCAGCTCAGAGAGGTAAGGCGGGGCGAGCCCATTCAGAGATTTAAAAACAAATAACAGTAATATATATATATATATATATACACACACTAGACCTGGGTCGAATGGCCTAATTCTACTATCACTTGAATTGAATTGAATTGAAGCCATGCAACATATTGGCTGGAAGACACCAAAAGCAGGCAACCAAAAAGCAGATAAATAAACTTAAGATGCTGATAATCTGAAGAACAAAGACTCTGCAAGTTATACAGCAGTTTTGGAGATCAAAACAGTCAACGTTTCAGTTCAAGGCAGTTTCATCGCAAAAGCTAGAGTTCTGCTGAATAATGATAAGGGATTCTAACTGCATCGCCAGATATAGTGACTGTGACAAAAAATCAGCCATGCAACACACCACACTAAACACTACAATAAAGGAGAAAAAATAGTTGTATTACACACACACTCACACACATATATATATATATGAGTGTGTCTGTATATATGTGTGTGTATATATATAATAATAATAATAATAATAATAATAAATTTTATTTATGGGCGCCTTTCAAGAGTCTCAACGACATCTTACAAAAATTTAGCAGGTAGAGAAAAAACATGTAAGGGGAATTCAATAAATAGTAGAGACATGACTAGTACACAAAGTAAAGACAGAATTCAATATAAAACACAATAATAAGGCAATTAATGCACAGATGAACAGGGAGGGGGATGTGGGGCTAAGGATAGGCAGAGGTGAAGAGATGGGTCTTGAGGCAGGACCAAATATATATATATATATATATATATATATATATATATACACACACTAGACCTGGGTCGAATGGCCTAATTCTACTATCACTTGAATTGAATTGAATTGAATTTCCTTTATTGTCATTCAGACCTTTCAGTCTGAACGAAATTTTGTGCCCACTTATCTGTTTTGTAGTAAGTTTTTGTGTGCTGAAGCAAATCAAAAATGTCATTGTCCTTTACAGGGACACATGACAATAAACTCACTTGAACTTGGACTTATGACGTATGACACGAATACATAACAAAACAAACTAACAATAATAGTGCAGAAGGACAAACCAATTTCCCCAAGTCTATGCAGTTCAGAGCTTATTTGAGGTTGTGGTATTTAATATATCTGAAACCCTATTCCATTTCTCCAGAGATGCTGCCTGACCCACTGAGTTACTCCAGCATTTTGTGTCTATCTTCGGTTTAAATTAGTATCTGCAGTTTCTTTATGCACATGGAAAGCATCCTACCAGAATTCATCGCAATTTGATTTGGTAACTGCTCTGCCCAAGATCCAATCAATATTCATATCGCTGGGTTGTAAGCATCCCAAGCAAAATATGAGGTGGTGTTCCTCCAATTTGTGTTTGATCTCACTCTGACAGTGGAGGAGGCCCAGGATAGAAAGATCAATGTGGGAATCTTGACTCTCTCTTACAAATTCTGTTGTGCTGCTGCAAGTAAGAATGTTATTGTTCTATCTGGGACATATGGCAATAAAGCACTATTGACAATTGATGTGTAGGAAGGAGCTTTGGATGCTGGTTTACACCAAAGATAGACACAAAATGCTGGAATAACTCAGCGGGGCAGCATCTCTGGATAGAAGGGGTGGGTGATGTTTCGGGTCACCCGTTCCTTCTATCCAGAGATGCTGCCTGGCCCATTGAGTTATTCCAGCATTTTGTGTCTATCGTGACTTTTGACTCTCTCATAATCAAAGATACTAGAGGAGCTCCTCCACATCAGATCCACATCAGCCGGTCTCCTCTCCATCCACAAATCCAATCTCCGCAGTTTTGGGGACAGAGCCTTCTCCAGGGCAGCTCCCAGGCTCTGGAACTTCCTCCCCCAACTGATCCGCAATTCCGTGTCCCTCACCATCTTCCAGTCCCGCCTCAAGACCCATCTCTTCACCTCTGCCTATCCTTAGCCCCACGTCCCCCTCCCTTTTCATCTGTGCTTGAATTGCCTCATATTGTGTTTTGAATTGAATTCTGTCTTTACTTTGTGTACTAGTCATGTCTCTACTATTTATTTCATTCCGCTTACATGTTTTTCCTCTACTTGCTAAATTTTTGTAAGGTGTCCTTGAGACTCTTGAAAGGCGCCCATAAATATATTATTATATATGAAAAATATAAAGTTGTTCGGCACGGACTTGTAGGGCCGAGATGGCCTGTTTCCGTGCTGTAATTGTTATATGGTTATTATTATTATTATATGAGTCAAATAGACGCAAATAGGACTGGGTTAGATGAGGTATCTTGGTCTGCATGGACTAGTTGGGCCGAAGAGCCTGCATCTCTGCTGCATGACTCTAAATTTATATTATATTATAAAATTTATTATTATTATTATTATTATTATTATTATTATTATTATTATTATTATTATTATTATTATTATTATTATTATATGATTCAAATAGACGCAAATAGGACTGGGTTAGATGAGGTATCTTGGTCTGCATGGACTAGTTGGGCCGAAGAGCCTGCATCTCTGCTGCATGACTAAATTTATATTATATTATAAAATTTATTATTATTATTATTATTATTATTATTATTATTATTATTATTATTATTATATGATTCAAATAGACACAAATAGGACTGGGTTAGATGAGGTATCTTGGTCTGCATGGACTAGTTGGGCCGAAGAGCCTGCATCTCTGCTGCATGACTCTAAATTTATATTATATTATAAAATTTATTATTATTATTATTATTATTATTATTATTATTATTATTATTATTATTATTATTATTATTATTATTATTATTATATGAGTCAAATAGACGCAAATAGGACTGGGTTAGATGAGGTATCTTGGTCTGCATGGACTAGTTGGGCCGAAGAGCCTGCATCTCTGCTGCATGACTCTAAATTTATATTATATTATAAAATTTATTATTATTATTATTATTATTATTATTATTATCTTTGCTCATAACACTGAGGTTTCCTGGATGCGACTACAACTCCCAGCAGGCATCACGGGTACGCGCTGTACGTGATTACGCATGACGGTGACCTCACACGCAAGCAAGCGTCGTCTTCCAGAGAGGGCGGTGATGGCGACGGTGAAAGGTGAGGGTTGTGTGAAGAGCGGGCAGGTCACACGTTACGGCGGCTCTCACCCTCTCACTGTGTGTGGGGATGAGGCGGCTCTCACCCACTGTGTGTGGGGATGAGGTGGCTCTCACCCACTGTGTGTGGGGATGAGGTGGCTCTCACCCTCTCACTGTGTGTGGGGATGAGGTGGCTCATCGGGCACAGGGAGCTGCGGCGGGTTCATTCGGCCGGCAATGCGGGCCCGCGCCTCTCATGCAGTGGCTTGAGGGGAAGGATTTTGCTCATTCACCCACACACCTACCCACCCACCTTGTCCTCTCCCCTTCACCCCCACCTTGTCCTCTCCCCTTCACCCCCACCTTGTCCTCTCCCCTTCACCCCCACCTTGTCCTCTCCCCTTCACCCCCACCATGTCCTCTCCCCTTCACCCCCACCATGTCCTCTCCCCTTCACCCCCACCCTGTCCTCTCCTCCCCCCCCCCACCTTGTCCTCTTCCCCACCCCCACCATGTCTTCCCCCCCCCCCCCACCTTGTTTTTAGCTATATTTAAGAGGGAGTTAGATGTGGCCCTTATGGCCAAGGGGATCAGAGGGTATGGAGAAAAGGCAGGTACGGGATACTGAGTTGGATGATCAGCCATGATCATATTAAATGGCGGTGCAGGCTCGAAGGGCCGAATGGCCTACTCCTGCACCTAATTTCTATGTTTCTATGTTTGTCCTCTTCCCCCCCCCCCCCCCCCCCCCCCCCCCCCCCTGTCCCCTCCCCACCCCCCACCTTGTCCCCTCCCCACCCCCACCCTTATCCCCTCCCCTTCACCCCCACCTTGTCCTCTCCCCCCCACCTTATCGTCTCCTCCCCCCCACCTTGTCCCCTCCCCACCCCCACCTTGTCCTCCCCCACCCCCACCTTGTCCTTCTCCTCACCCCCATCTGTCCCCTCCCCCCCACCTTGTCCCCTCCCCCTTCCCCCCACCTTGTCCCCTCCCCACCCCCACCCTGTCCCCTCCCCTTCACCCCCACCATGTCCCTCTCCCCTTCCCCCCCACCATGTCCTCCCCCCCCACCCCCACCATGTCTCTCCCCTCCACCACCCCCACCTTGTCCCCTCCCCACCCCCACCTTGACCCCTCCCCACCCCCACCTTGACCCCTCCCCACCCCCACCTTGTCTTCTCCCCACCCCCCACCTTGTCCTCTTCCCCCCCCCCACCCTGTCCTCTCCCCCTCCCACCCCCACCCTGTCCTCTCCCCATCACCCCCCATTAGAAACCTCTCCCCTTCAGGAGTAGGCCATCCTCTACCCTTCGAGCCCCCACCCCGTTCATTATGATCATGTCCCCTCCCCACCTTCCCCCTCCCCATCCTGTACCTGCCTTCTCTCCATACCCCCTGATCCCTTTAGCCACATCTAGCTCCCTGTCTGTCCATTCCCTTCATGGATGCCGCCTGACCCGTTGAGTGCCTTCAGCAGTTTATCGTTTGCTCAACATTCAATTACTGCTTCATCTCCTCCACATACAATAATTCTTGTCTGACCATTTCCCTCAACAGGTGATGTCTAATCCTCCAAGTTCCTCCAGTAGTTTGTTACTTCTGCTCCCTTTTTATATCTTAGAATAAAATAAAAATGTAATTTGGCCCATTGGATGTGTTCCAACTCTGGCCACATCTAACTCCCTCTTAAATATAGCCAATGAACTGGCATCAACTACCTTCTGTGGCAGAGAATTCCACAGATTCACCACCCTCTGTGTAAAAAAATGATTTAATAATCTCGGTCCTAAAAGACTTCCCTTTTATCCTTAAACTGTGACCCCTTGTTCAGGACTTCCTCCAACATCGGGAATAATCTTCCTGCCCCCCAGCTTTACCTCCCCCCCCCCCCCCCCCCCAGCATTCATCCCCCCCCCCCCCCCCCCCCCCCCCCCCCCCACCCCCCCCCCCCCCCCCCCCCCCCCCCTTCCCCCCCCCCCCCCCCCCTCCCCCCCCCCCCCCCCCCCCCCCCCCCCCCCCCCCCCCCCCCCCCCCCCCCACCACCACCTCGTCCATTCTTGCTCTTAACACCTCCCTCTGAGTAATAAATCAGCCCCCCCCTCATCCCAACTTGTCCTCTTCCCTCCCTGACCCTGAAACCTCCCTCTCAAAGTTTTCACTCGCACCCCTCTCCCCACCTCCTTCTCCCTCTCCCTCCCCCCCCCGTCTCCAACCTGCCCCCCCTCTCCTCATTCACACCTTTCTCTTTCTCCCCCCCCCTCGTCCTTGTCCCTTCCTGACCCTGAACTATCCCTCCCTCAGTTGTAATCCCTCAGTCCCCCCTCTACCCCAACCTTGTCCTCTCTTATCAGAGTTTTGCAGTACGTAATCTGAATAAATCCGAACAGTAAGATTATTGTATTAGAATCCTCAGATCTTTTTTAAAGTAGCCCGTAAGGCTTTTAAAATTAATTTCTGGCATCAACCTTGGCCGTTTCTCCCTACCTATAATTTAGGCTGGTCAAGTTGACATTTGGGCAGTATGTTTTTCACTAACAATTATAATTCTGTCATGGTTTTTGATATCATGGGCCGATGGGAGATTTTGGACAGGTGACAGGCATTGTGTGATGTGTTTACCTACTGGGTTAGCAGGATGGTTTGCATTCATTTCCAGTGATGCATGCATTTAAATTTGCTTTTGCAATCACTGCAGGGTGTGTGCACGTTTGCTTTCATTCCTCTTGTGCTGAGGATATCTGCAGTTGTCAATCTCTATGGAGAAGCTTGTACACTCTGGAGTTTGTACACTCTGAAGTATGAGAGGGGATCTCATTGAAACACATAAGATTGTTAAGGGCTTGGACACGCTAGAGGCAGGAAACGTGTTCCCGATGTTGGGGGAGTCCAGAACCAGGGGCCACAGTTTAAGAATAGGGAGTAAGCCATTAAGAACGGAGACAAGGAAACACCTTTTCTCACAGAGAGTGGTGAGTCAGTGGAATTCTCTGCCTCAGAGGCCGGTGGAGGCAGGTTCTCTGGATGCTTTCAAGAGAGAACTAGACAGGGCTCTTGAGTAGGCCCTTCGAGCCAGCACCATATGACAATATACACATTGTACACCCTCTCTAGACTCTTGGTATTTTGGAACAATAATTCACAATTCAGCCCGTAAGTCTCTTCCATTATTTAACAAGATTATCATTAGGCCATAACCCTCATATTCCTCGATATTTTTGGTTAATAAACATTTTTTTGTCAATCTCAGCTTTAAATTTTAACAAGTAACCAGCACAATGAAATTGCAAACTCCAACTGTGTTCTGGATGGTGGGGCCCCAAAGTTCCGTGCAAACTAATTGCCCTGTAAGAATTTTCTAATGTCTATTTCATCGTACGGTGTCCATTTTTAAAATGCACTCGACCAAGTGCAGACCCGTTGGGTCTGTTCCCCTAACGTGCGGTTGCGGGGAGGAGGGGGGGGTGCAGCATGCAGCGTCACACACACTAGCTAAACCCCCCCTCCACACACACGCTAACTACCCCCTTGATATTATATTACTGTAAGGCAGTAACGTTGCCACCATGCCGTCCTTGTTCCATGTGTCTTCTTGGAAACTTGGGTATTGTGCTGAGATTCAGAGACCATTAGAGCTTTACAATCTTTTGTTTCTCCCTAGTGTTTCCGTTGAAATGTGCCGTGCAGCATTACGCCTGGGGGAAGGTTGGACTGGACAGCGAGGTGGCAAAACTGGTTTCATGTAATGATTCTTCGGTAGTCATTGATGAAGAAAAGCCCTATGCTGAGGTATTTTCTTCATTATGCTTCAAACAAAATCCTAGGCCATCATTTTCAACGAGGAGATGCGTGTGTGGACAGGCTAGATGGGCGAGCGTTTTAAGATCGTAGTGTCAAATCTTTGGAAACTTTCTCTGACTTGTTTTGCTGCTTTGGCTGCTGATCCTGTACTGCATTCTTTATTCTGCAGCTTTGCATGAACTGTTTTATCTACGGTCGCTTGCATGTTCAAGATATGTTTTTGTTGTGTGACTAAATGGTAATACCTCGATTGGAGTTCCAGACACATTCCTAGAAAATGGAGCGTTAAACGAAACGGTGCTCGCTGGGATATTTTTTTCCATTGTCTGTGCTTGTTGAATCTGCAGCTGTTACTTAATTTTTTGCAAAGCAACGTGATGGCCCTGTCCCACGGTACGAGTTCATTCCAAGAGCTCTCCCGAGTTTAAAAAAAATCAAACTCGTGGGAAGCACGGAGAATGAACGTAGCGGGTACGTCGGAGCTCGGGGACGTCTCTTAGCGGCCCGTAACGCTGACGGCAGGTACTCGGGAAGACTCGCTCGGCAAGATTTTTCAACATGTTGAAAAATGTCCACGAGAGCCCCGAGTACCAACGAGCAGCCATTACCGTAAATCGCGTTTGCTCGCTGAATTTCATCAAAAGTAAGTTAATAATGCCTCATTTTTGATGAAATTCAGGGAGCAAACGCGATAATTCCCGATATTTTGGACCTGTAAATCTCCATAGCAAATGTCTGCTAAACACTTCCGCTGGATTGGCACCTTCAGTTCCCTCTTGTAATTACCTTACTTTCTACTGATAAAAATTTAGGTCGCTGTGCTTCACGGTCCATATCCCGACAAGCTAACTGTTTCTCAAACATTGGGATTTCAGCTCAAATATCGACAGCCTTGTTCCATTCCACCATTTTGTGTGGTGTTGAATTCCTATGAAATCTTTTTTCCGCTTTCCCCCATTCACTACTCTGGGCACATGCATTACCTGATCTATAACACTTGTGTACCCTACAGATCACCTCCTGTGCTCCAGTGAATAGAATTTTTCGGTCACGTGAGGGAGCCCAGATCCTGGCAACATCCTCGTAAATTTGACCTTTTCCAGGTGAAATCTTTCCTATAACACGGTGCCAGGAACTGAACACAATTTATTGAGAACTACAGTGTGGCACAGACTTAAAAATTTAGTAATGTCACTCTGCTCATTGGCGTGTATTGAGAGAACAGCGAAGTAATTTATGTATAAATTATGCTTTGGACAGCTTTGCTTCATGCTGGGAAGGAAGACTACTGATAAAAACATACGGCAATTTAATATAAATTAAATTTACAAGTACCTCATTCACAGAGTGCATTTATTGAAGGTGTTGCCATGTGAACAAGCAACTCAAAAATGAGAAACCCATGTGCAATATAATTAGGAAACACGTTTTGCAATATTGCGAGATGTGGAAATTATCAGCTAGCTTGAGAGGTGATGCTGTTTTATGATTATTATTATTTTTTTCCATTAGCTATGGATGGGAGCACACCCCAAAGGAGATGCACTCATTTGCGACAACAGAATTTCCCAAAAGACTCTCGGGCAGTGGATTTCGAAGCACCCTAACGGCCTGGGGTCAAAAGTGAAGGATATCTTCCAAGGAGAGCTGCCCTTTTTGTTCAAGGTGCTCTCAGTCAACATCTCGTTATCTATTCAAGCTCATCCGAACAAGGCAAGCAAAAGGTTTTGTAGTACTTTACATGCAGCATCATTGGGTAGATAGCCGTGTGTGGAGCGTGCAATATACGCTTTGATTTTGTTTGCTCTCTGTAGTCTCAAACTCCAAACAAAATTGTTTTAAAACACAGCAAACTTTGCTTCGAGTATAAATGCATTTAGTTTATTTTAGAGGTACAGGGCGGAAAAAGGGCCCTTCGGCCCACCGAGTCCGTACTGAACGGCGATCCCCACACATTAACACAATCCTAGGGACAATTGTTACATTTACACCGAGCCAATTAACCCACAAACCCGTACGCCTTTAGTGTGTGGGAGGAAACCGAAGATCTCTGAGAAAACCCACGGGGTCACGGGGAGGATGTACAAACTCCGTACAGGCAGTACCCGCAGTTGGGATCGAACCCGGGTGTCTGGCAATGCGCTGTAAATGCCCCTGTCCCACTTAGGAAACTGAACGGAAACCTCTGGAGACTTTTGCGCTCCACCCAAGGTTTCCGTGCGGTTCCCGGAGGTTTTTGTCAGTCTTCCTACCTGCTTCCACTACCTGCAACCTCCGGCAACCACCTGCAACCTCCGGGAACTGCACGGAAACCTTAGGAGGTTTCCGTTCAGGTTTCCTAAGTGGGACGGGCTAGCGGCAGCAGCTCTATCGTTGCTCGCCAAGTTGCACTCATCACATGCCTAAACAAGAAGTCGTCTCCATCTTATGGCTACTTCCTGATCATGCCGGCCTCCAGCTGAGCATTCCCCATTCATCTGACTCCTCTCCTTTTTCCCCCATATGCTGCACAAACTCTTTGTATTGTGAGTTTATTATTGTCATGTGTACTGAGATGTGGAGAAACTTCTCCCTGTGATTGTGTGGGCTTCTCTCAGGTGTTTCAATGTCCTTCCGCATCCACCCGCAGGGAACAAACCAAATAAAAATAGAAATCAGAAATTTATAAAGTATCCTTTTTGAGTTTAAGAAGGAACTACAGATGCTGGAGAATCGAAGGTTACACAAAAAAGCTGGAGAAACTCAGCGGGTGCAGCAGCATCTATGGAGCGAAGGAAATAGGCAACGTTTCGGGCCGAAACCCTTCTTCAGTTTGAAGAAGGGTTTCGGCCTGAAACGTTGCCTATTTCCTTCGCTCCATAGATCCTTTTTGAGTTGATGTGCACGTTTATAGGTTATAATTGGCATCTGCTTGAAAACATTTTTTTTTTTAATTGCCCCCAATTTTTAGGATGAGAAAATGGGATAACAGGTGATCGATTGTCAGTGTGGATTTGGTCGGCCGAGGGGACTGTTTCTATGCAAAATCTCTAAACTAAAGTAAACTACACTTCAAAAATGTTTCTTTGCATAGACACTAAATGCTGGAGTAACTCAGCGGGACAGACAGCATCACTGGATAGAAGGATTGAGTGAGGTTTCGGGTCGAGACCCTTCTTCAGACGTCTCGACTCGAGATGTCACCCATTCCTTCTATCCAGAGATGCTGCCAGTCCCGCTGAGTTACACAACATTTTGGTGTAAACCAGCATCTGCAGTCCCTTCCTACATATTTCTAAGCATTATTTTTTTTCATTGTAGTGCATTGGGAGCTTTCCTAAGGTCAGAATTTAGGCAAAGTATTTAAATCATTTACATTGTTCCCCCAAGTATTTATGATGGGCTATGAACGAAGGGGCGGAAATGCTACCACTATCGGGCCAGGGTGGGGAAAGGTTTGTCTCATGCTGTTGTACAGAATAGAATGATATTGACTTGGTTCTTACTGCTCCTGGCTTGGATATATTTCCTCCTGTTCCAAGATTCCTAGCACCAAGGCATGAGCCAAATAAACATAGAAGTCAGCAATTGAAGTCAGAGTTGATATTTTACGGAATAGTACTGCATTGTTCATAGGTTTGGAACTTGTGTCCTGCAGGAACTAGCTGCGAAGCTTCATGCACAGTTTCCAGATCGATATCCTGATAAAAATCACAAGCCAGAGATGGCCATTGCACTGACTCCATTTGAAGCACTTTGCGGATTCAGACCTGTGGAGGAAATCATTGGATTTTTGAAAAGTAAGAGGTGTTCCTTCTCCTCCCTGTAACATCCTGGTCAATCTCCAGGAAATCCTGTTGGTAATTCTTATCGGGGGAAAGAAACACTGCAGGCTATTATCTTAATTTTTTTAGAGCAATTTTGCAAGTTCAACCCTTCTGATCCTAGCACTCAGCGACAAGTATCATGCCTAATTCTTTTGATCGCCATAATCTGCCAGATTCTATTGCTCACCTACAAACTAGAGTAGAATTCTCTGCCACAGAAAGTAGTTGAGGCCAGTACATTGGCTATATTTAAGAGGGAGTTAGATGTTGTGGCCCTTGTGGCTAAAGGGATCAGGGGGTGTGGAGAGAAGGCAGATACAGGATACTGAGTTGGATGATCAGCCATGATCATATTGAGTAGCGGTGCAGGCTAGAAGGGCCGAATGGCCTACTCCTGCACCTATTTTCTATTTTCTATGTTTAGAGGGACGTTTACAATGGCTAATTAATGTACAAACCTGCATGTCTTTGGTACGGGGAAGGGAACGGGAGAAAAACGAATTCCCGCGGGGAATATACACAGATCCACATAGAGAACACATTACCTATATTAGAATTAGAATGGAGACATTTGGATGTAGAGAATATATATTTAATGCAGAGAGAGATAGATTCTTGATTAGTATGGGCGTCAGAGGATCTGGGGAAAATGGAGTTAGTTGAGAGAGATAGATCAGCCATGATTGCATGGTGAAGTAGACTTGATGGGCCGAATGGCCTAATTCTGACTCCTATCACATATGACCTTATGAATACCAGTCAGGACTGAATCCGGATAGCTGGAGATGTCAGTTGGCAGCTCTACAAGTTGTGGCAATGTGCCAGACTGAATATAAAGAAGTGTATCCCTTATATGTAATTCAATAGTTATAAACGGTTTTGAGATGGACTAAGAAAGAGGCTTTGAAATGCACAATCTTTTTACGATCACCAAGTTTGAAATGAATAATTGTAAAGGAACATTTATTTCTAGTGATACTGCGTGGAAACAGGCCCTTCGGCCCACTAAGTCCGTACTGACCAGCGCATTAACACTATCTTACACACACTAGGGACAATTTACACTTATACCAAGCGAATTAACCTACAAACCTGAACGTCTTTGAAGTGTGGGAGGAAACCGACGATCTCAGAGAAAATAGAGGCAGGTCACAGGGAGAACGTACAAACTCCGTACATTCAGCACCCGTAGTTGGAAGCGCACCCGGGTCTCCGGCGCTGTATGGCAGCAACTCTACCGCTGCGCCACCATGCCGCCCTTAAAATTAATGTGTTAATACAAATATTTTCAATATCGCTGAGGTATCCACTTTTACTTCAAACAAAAAATTGGTTCAATATGTGTTTTTTTTTTTTACTCCAGCGTTCTTCAACAGAGATGTGACATTTGATGGTTTCCCTTTTATCTCTGAAACATTTGTGCTTTGTTGCAGATGTCCCGGAGTTCCATGCAGTGATTGGCAACGAAGCTGCGGAAATACTTGAAAATAGCCCAGGTCACCCACGCCAGATATCGGATGCTTTGAAGAAATGCTTTACCAGAATGATGAACTGTGAAAAGAAGACCTTTGTTGATCAGCTGAACATGTTGGTGAAGAGAGTGCTGGAAGAAGGTTTGTGCTATTAACACACAGCAGTACGCCGTTGAGGCCAAATGTAAATTAGTTTGCACTTAACTAATGTGCAATGAAATATCTCTTGGTTTCTAACAAGTGGGTTTGCCAACATATGGGACTCTGATGTCAATATTTGCACTTATCTATTGCATCACAGCTGTTGGCAGTGACTCACAAGCACGAATCACTTGTCGTCAGTGTTAAGCAAGCACCCATTTTACAAGTGGCACGATCCTACAAGCTGCAATAATATGAATGATGAGAGAGAAATGCTAATCAGGATATCGAGAACTTTTGGCATTTCGACTAACACCATGAAATCTTTCATATTTCCCATGATGAATGGGGTCTAATTTGCTTCGCATCATCTTTGGTACGGCATAAAGCAGCGATGTGTTGCTTTAGTGCTAGAATGTTGTTTGAGCTGGCACTTGGGGAGATGGGTGTGTGATTATTTGCACTGAGCTATTGTTCTCATCTCCCCTCCTTTAATTTACATGGGTCACAATATGTAGGGATGAATGCAACCAGTGACTAACATATCCACCTCTGTTCAGATCCACCAACTGAAGGTGAATTTTCACCCTTCCTCAAAATAATCACAATTTCTTGCACTGCAGAAGGCTGTTTGTATAAACGCCTGGGCAGCTTACAATATTGATTTCTCTAACTTCAAGTAACACCTTCACTCCCCCTCTCCATCCCTCCCCCACCCAACGTTACCTTGCAAACGGCTAACAATGGCCTGTTTCCTTTAACATTGTTAATTTTTTGCATATCTTACATTCATTTGTTCTATTTCTCTCGTTTCCCTTTCCCCGACTTCCAGTCTGAAGAAGGGTCTCGACCTGAAGCATTACCCATTCCTTCTCTTCTGCGATACTGCCTGGCCCGCTGAGTTACTCCAGCAGTTCGTATCTATCTTCGGTTTAAAATGCAGCATTTGCAGTTCCTTCCTACACATGTATAAAAGAGCTACTCAATCTCCATGCACCTTCCCCACAGACCGATCAATCTGCTTTCCTCTGCAACCCATCAGATCTTATCAAGTTGCTGCATTTGATTATGAGAATTAAAATGATCACCATCCCCACTGTGTTAGTCCAATGCATTTTGTTTCCCTAAAACTTCTTGAAAGTTAAGTCTAACTTCAGACTTTGTTCAAAGGTGAACAATCCTGGATTTTCCTCGATGTAAATTTTATAAAATAGCATGGTTGCTGGAAAATAGTGTTGGGTAGGGGGGAAGGAATGGTGGGCAATAGGTTGGTGACTGCTGGAAAGGAAGGTGGGTCACCATGTCCCAGGAGGGCCGAATGGACCCAGCTGAAATACTGCCCTCCATTTGCACTAGTTTTGAGTCACTGGTATTTGTGGCCTTGATGCTTTGTGCCCAGTTTTGATGTGTTGCAAGCCATAGTTTGGATCTAATAAAAACCTTGTGCCATTCCCTCATCGTGTATCTGTACGCTGTGAATGGCTCGATTGTAATCGTGCATTATCTTTCCGCTGACTGGTTAGCACGCATTAAAAGCTTTTCACTGTCCCTTAGTACACGTGACAAACAACTGGACTAAACTTGTGTTGCAGGTGCTGCAGGCAGAGACGCAGCAGAAAGCAACGGCGAGCTGTTGCTGCGATTACACTCCCAGTTTCCGGGGGATGTCGGCTGCTTTGTCATCTACTTTCTGAATGTGGTGAAGCTGAAGCCCGGGGAAGCCATCTTCCTGGGAGCTAATGAACCTCATGCGTATCTTTATGGAGGTGAGAACCAAAGACTTTAGAAAAAAGAGAGGACAGATGCAATGTGACAAAAATAAAAAGACACAACGTGCTGGGGAAACGCAGCAGGTTAGGCAGCATCTGTGGAGAAATGCGTAGGCAGGAACTGCAGATGCTGGTTTAAACCGACATAAAGCTGGAGTTACTCAGCGGGTCAGACAGGAGAGATGCTGTCTGACCATTTGTGTTACTCCAGCTTTTTGTGTCCAGCATCTCTGGAGAACATGGATAGGTGATATTTTGGGTTGGAACCATGATCACAATGAATGGCGGTGCTGGCTCGAAGGGCCAAATGGCCTCCTCCTACACCTGTTTTCTATGTTTCTATGTTAATTAACCCTTCAGCCTGGAGAGAGATTCAAGGGCCTCACCCACTTGGCCTAGACTCGGCTTGTACACGCTAGAATTTAGAAGACTCGGCTTGTACACGCTAGAATTTAGTAGACTCGGCTTGTACACGCTAGAATTTAGTAGACTTGGCTTGTACACGCTAGAATTTAGAAGATTGAGGGGGGTTCTTATAGAAACTTACAAAATTCTTAAGGGGTTGGACAGGCTAGATGCAGGAAGATTGTTCCCGATGTTGGGGAAGTCCAGAACTAGGGGTCACAGTTTAAGGATAAGGGGGAAGTCTTTTAGGACTGTGATGAGAAAAACATTTTTCACACAGAGGGTGGTGAATCTGTGGAATTCTCTGCCACAGAAGGTAGTTGAGGCCAGATCATTGGCTATATTTAAGAGGGAGTTAGATGTGGCTGTTGTGGCTAAAGGGATCAGGGGGTATGGATAGAAGGCAGGTACGGGATACTGAGTTGGATGATCAGCCATGATCATATTGAATGGCAGTGCAGGCTCGAAGGGCCGAATGGCCTACTCCTGCACCTATTTTCTATGTTTCTAATTACGCAACATCATTTACATGTCACGACGCAACGTGCGCATGGTGTGTGGTGACGTAGGCAGTGACGCGCGGTCGCGCGCGGCGTCCCAGGATTTTGTGATGTACAAAATCTTCGCCCGCCATCTGCGTGACGTGCAAATGGCGGACAAGGGGACAGGCCCTTAAGAGTCCCCAGACATGGAGGCTGCAGACCAAGTTTTGGTAAATGGGGTTAACATAGACTTGTTGGGCTGAAGGGCCTGTTTCTGGGCACTAGGATTGGAATGACTAACAATAAAGAGATTTAATTACAATATATTTTTCCTAATAACCTCATTATCAAACCAAGCAGTTGTGAATGGTAAATGCTCACCCAAAGTCTTGGGCTCCTGCATCACCAAATTTACTTTGATAAGAATTTGCACCTTTCTAAAATAATATTTGACCAAATCATGAGGTGACATGACAATTTTGAAACGAGTTCTTGGATTAAAATGACACTAATTTTGAATTTGATTTAAATTGAAATATTGCGATACCCCTCGGTTAATTCCAGCGTAGGTTCAGACTCAGCGTTGAATATTTCTTTGATCTTCTCAGCAAATATTCTAGATTTTTCACTACTGTTTGTGGCATTCCTCACCACTTCGCACATTCCTGCTCACAATTTGTGTTAATAAACTTTGAGCCATAGATTACAGAATGCAGCTCTGCTAGCGAAAAAAGGGAAAACGTTGGAACACTCGGTGGGTTGGAAAATATTGATGGAGAATAAAACAAATTGGCGACTTTTTATGAGCTTTTTATCTGCTGTAATCTCAGTGTTGTAGCCTTTCAGTGTGAGATATTAAGTGAACAATATTCATTTTTTTGAGTATGTTGCCAGGACTCGAAGGCCTGAGCTGGGAAAGGCTGGGCAGTCTAGGACTTTATTCCTTGGAGCGCAGGAGGCTGAGGGCAGTCTTATAGAGGTGTGTCACATCATGAAGGGAATATATAGGGTGAATGCGCAGAGTTTCTTAACCAGGGTCGGGGAATCAAGAACCAAAGGATGTAGGTTTAAGGTGGGATGGACAAGATTTAATAGGAACCTGAAGGGCAACTTTTTCAGTAGATGGCAGTGGGTATATGGAACGAGCTGCCAGAGGAGGAAGCTGAGGCGGGTACTATAACAGCATTTAAAAGACACCTCTAGACAGGTACATGGATAGGAGAGCCTTCGAGGGATAGAGCACAGAAACTGTTCTCCTCAAAGTCCTCAACGACCTCCTCGCCTCTGCTGACACTGGTTCCCTCAACATCCTCATCCTCCTCGACCTGAGCGCAGCCTTCGATACAGTGAACCATAACATCCTGCTCACCAGACTCAAAGACCTCGGCATTGAAGGTTCTGCACTCAGCTGGCTCCGTTCCTACCTTTCCAACAGATCCCACTTCATCTCTCTCCACAACCACACCTCTGCTACAGCCACAGTCACTCAAGGCGTTCCCCAAGGCTCCGTACTCGGCCCCCTCCTCTTCATCATCTACATCCTCCCCCTTGGTCAGATACTCCGCCACTTCAACCTGGACTTCCACTGTTACGCCGATGACACCCAGATCTACCTCGGCACCAAATCCCCCCACAACCCCCCCCCCTCTCCCATATCAACTCCTGTTTGTCAGCTATAAAAACCTGGATGCAACATAACTTCCTCAAACTCAACAGCGATAAAACAGAATTCCTCCTCATAGGCTCCAAATCCACACTCAGCAAAATCAATAACTCCACTCTCACCATTGACGGCACCACTGTCTCCCCAGGTCCCCAGGCCCGCAACCTTGGCGTGATCTTTGATTCCACCCTCTCCCTTGAGCCTCACATCCGCCATGTCATTAAAACCTCCTTCTTTCACCTCCGCAACATCGCCAAAATCAGACCCTCTCTCACACCTCCCGCTGCTGAAAGACTCATCCATGCCTTCATCTCCTCCCGACTGGACTACTGCAACTCACTTCTCCTTGGCATCAGCTCCACCTACATCAACCGACTCCAACTGGTCCAGAACGCAGCCGCCCGACTCATCACCCACACCAAATCCTGGCATCATATCACTCCAGTCCTCAAACAACTTCACTGGCTTCCCATCTCCCACCGGATCACCTACAAAATCCTGATCCTCACCTACAAAACCCTCCACCATCTGGCCCCCCATATCTCACTGACCTCCTCTCCCCCTACCAACCCTCACGGTCCCTCAGATTCACATCAGCCGGGTCTCCTCTCCATCCACAAGTCCAACCTCCGCAGTTTTGGGGGACAGAGCCTTCTCCAGGGCAGCTCCCAGGCTCTGGAACTCCCTCCCCCAACTGATCCGTAATTCCGTGTCCCTCACCATCTTCCAGTCCCACCTCAAGACCCATCTCTTCACCTCTGCCTATCCTTAGCCCCACGTCCCCCTCCCTTTTCATCTGTGCTTGAATTGCCTCATATTGTGTTTTGAATTGAATTCTGTCTTTAATTTGTGTACTAGTCATGTCTCTACTATTTATTTCATTCCGCTTACATGTTTTTCCTCTACTTGCTAAATTTTTGTAAGGTGGCCTTGAGACTCTTGAAAGGCGCCCATAAATGTATTATTATATATGAAAAATATAAAGTTGTTCGGCACGGACTTGTAGGGCCGAGATGGCCTGTTTCCGTGCTGTAATTGTTATATGGTTATTATTATTATTATATGAGTCAAATAGACGCAAATAGGACTGGGTTAGATGAGGTATCTTGGTCTGCATGGACTAGTTGGGCCGAAGAGCCTGCATCTCTGCTGCATGACTCTATAATCATTATTTTTAATGCAGACGCATTTCTGATATGCATAGTGATGTTGAGATGCTTTCCATTTAAAAAAAAAAGAAAAAGAATTTGCAGTCTATTTTTGGCCGCTATTGAGAAATGTAGTGATATTGTGTGAATCGTCAGTAAGTGCTAATTAACTTAAGCTCATCTGTTCCAGATTGCATAGAATGCATGGCATGTTCCGATAACACTGTGCGAGCTGGTCTCACTCCAAAATTCATTGACGTTCACACCCTCTGCGAGATGCTGAATTACACGCCTGCCCCAGCAAGAGAAAAGATCTTCCCGTTCGTTCGGGATCCCTGTGATCCATGTGTTTTCATGTACAACCCTCCAGTGCCTGATTTTTCAGTAATAAAAATAGAGGTATGACTTGTATTCTTGACCAAGACCGCTCGTATTTGATCCTCTGCATGTTTTTGTTGCCGCGTATACATACCAATGTAACGGTGTGGTGATCTAGTTTCCATTCTGTTGACACCAAAACAAGTGCATGTTAAGAAATCTTGACACCAGGAATCCAGAAACTTAGCATGCTGCTGAAACTTGCCTTCCTGCCAAACCACAGGCTTGAATCTTTATGCTCTTGGCTGAGATAAGAAGATTGCTTGAAAATTGCCACTAAGAAATTTGGTTCAGACCCACTCCTGTGGTTATGTTCCATTGAAGCTTGCTTCCATTTTATTTCAAGAAGGGTTTCGGCCCGAAACGTTGCCTATTTCCTTCGCTCCATAGATGCTGCTGCACCCGCTGAGTTTCTCCAGCATTTTTGTGTTTCGGGTCGAAACCCTGTAGGAAATAGGCAACGTTTCGGGTCGAAACCCGCAAGGGTTTCGGCCCGAAACGTTGCCTATTTCCTTCGCTCCATAGATGCTGCTGCACCCGCTGAGTTTCTCCAGCATTCTTGTGTACCTTCCATTTTATTTACTCCTTCACCATCTCACTT
Source organism: Leucoraja erinaceus (assembly GCF_028641065.1). Taxonomy (NCBI): domain Eukaryota; kingdom Metazoa; phylum Chordata; class Chondrichthyes; order Rajiformes; family Rajidae; genus Leucoraja; species Leucoraja erinaceus. Next base: position 5,096,182 of record NC_073412.1, on the reverse strand, counting down.
AAGAGTCGTACAGTACTGCGACGGACCCTTCAGCCAACTGAGTCTACGCTGACCATTTACACGAATCCTACCCCATTTCATTCTTCCCATTTGCTATCAACTACCTCAAGTTTCTATCATTTACCTACACAATATATCCCCCCCCCCATTCTTTTTTCCCTTGTCTATATATTTATATCCTACTTCCTTTTATATGCGTCTGCAATTTTCATCAACCAGATTATTCAGTAATAAGTTTTGCATTCCCTGACCAAAGGATTTTCAGATGAAATATTATCCATGCCTCATCTTAGATTTATGCTTCTTCTATTGAAAACTAAGTAGGCATGTCTTTTGGATATTAACTTTAATAGTCCCAACAAGTCTTTAATAGTCCATACATTTTAAATCAGTTAGAGCCTTAAAGCCCTACAGCATTGGGAAAGAGGCTCTTCAGCCCAACTTGCTCATGCTGATCAAGGTGCCCCGCCTGCCCAGGTAGGGCCCACATCCCTCTATAGAAGGATCATTGTTCAATAGCCTGTTCTCAAGATAAAGATCACCCCAATCTTTGCAGCCTTTTATGATGCTTACAATCGCGCGTTTCTGGTATACTCATTGCAAACACTGCATGCCCCTTCTCCAGAGGTGCAACATAGTTAGAACAAGGTAGCAGGCCATTCAGCCCATCATGTTCACAACAACCAGTGGACACCCATCCATGTTCATCCCATCATCCTGTATTTGGCCTATAAACCTTCTATGCCCAGACAATTAAGGTTTCCATGTAGACATTTATTAAATGCCGTCAACAATTCTGCTTCTACCACTTTTTCTCACAGTGCATTCCAGGTTCTCGCCACTCCCTGGGTTGTAAAGGTCCCCTTCAGATCATCACTGGATCTCTAACTCCTTGTGGGGAATGTTTAACAGAGATGTGCGGGGCAAGTTGTTTTACACCATGTGCTGGGAGCCTAGACGCATTAGCAGGGGTGGTGGCAGAGGCTAATGCGATAGTGGTGCTTAAGAGGCTTTTAAATAGGCACTTGAGAATAAGGGGTAGGCCATTTAGAACGGAGATGAGGAAAAACCTTTTCACCCAGAGAGTTATGAATCTGTGAAATCCTCTGCCTCAGAAGGCAGTGGAGGCCAATTCTCTGGATGCTTTCAAGAGAGAGTTGGATAGAGCTCTTAAAGATAGTGCAGTCAGGGGATATGGGGAGAAGGCAGGAACGGGGCACTGATTGTGGATGATCAGCCATGATCATATTGAATGACGGTACTGGCTTGATGGGCCAAATGGCCTTCTCCTGTACCTATTGTCTATTGTCTATTGTCTATTGAAGTGCAAAGGATAGAGGGAAGTGCATCATGTGCAGGAAGATAAAATATCTTGGGATCAAGTTCGACACAAACATTGTGGGCCATTCCTGTGCTATACTGTCCATGTTCTAAATCTATGTTCTCCATTCTCTAATGGGGAACGTTTCCTGCATTCTTTCCTATCTAAACCCCTCCTAATTTTATATACATCCAGCCTGTCCCCTCAACCACCTCGGCAGGGAAAAAAAATTCTCCTCGTAACTGAAACACCACCCAGTCATGCTGATGAATCTCTGCATCATCTCCTTTGCTATCAGTTCTTTACTGTTTTAATACTCGGTGTGATTTGTCCAGGTTATTTAACTGCCTTTTAAACGGTATAATCGGAATAGACTGCAGAATTTAATGAAGTTCAATGTCACCGGAAAATGTTGTAAACTAAAAGAAAATCTCTTTAACCCAGATTCCAAGTTCCGTGGAAGAATACACGATATCTTCCATTGATTCTGCGAGTATCCTGCTTGTAATCAGTGGAGAAGCCTTGGCCACCGCCGACCCGTCTGAGATCAACGTCTGCCGAGGGTCCGTGCTCTTCATTGCCGCCAACGAGACCGTGGACTTGTGCATCAACTCGGACGGGATGCTGCTCTTCAGAGCATGCTGCATGCAGTGACCTCTGAACTCTCACTCGGTAGCCTCAGGATTATGAGGACATTATGCATGGTGGTTCTGTAGGCTGATGGATAGATTGCAATGGCACATGTGAATTTTGCAAGATTCAAAACTTTACCCTCTCTTAATGGGTGGTTGGCTATTTTTCTCTGGGAATATCAGTTTATTTCCTTTAGCTGTTAATTTTGTTTGCTTCATTCCGTTTTTATGTGCATTCGTTTTGTATTGCAGTAGTAACAAATTTGCTTAAGTTCTCACCTGTTTAGCTCTCGTCCCTCTGATCCTAGAGAATTCTGTTTTCACACGGTACAGCCTAGCTGTTTCATGACGTTTTGCCCTAATATACGGTGGCGCAATGGTAGAGTTGCTGCCTTACAGCATCAGAGACGTGAGTTCAATCCTGACTACGGGTGCTGTCTGTACGGAATTTGTGCGTTCTTCCCAGTGACCGCGTGGATTTTCTGCGGGTGCTCTGGTTTTCCCCCACAGTCCCAAAGACATACAGGTTTGTAGTTTAAATGGGTTCGGAAAAATTATAAAATGTGTGTAGGATAGTGCTAGTATACAGGATCACTGGTCGATGTAGACTTGGTGGGCCGAAGGGCCTGTTTCCACTCTATACTGCTAAACTCAAACTCATGTAATTTACTGATGAGCCAGAAAACCAAGTGAATGAACTTGTATGATGGAACTGCAAATGCTGGTTTACACCGAAGATAGACACAAAATGCTGGACAGGCAGCATCTCTGGAGAGAAGGAATAGGTGTTTCGGGTTGAGACCCGTAACATTACCCATTCCTTCTCCCCAGAGATGCTGCCTATCCCACTGAGTTTCTCCACCATTTTGTGTCTGTCTTTGTTGAATTAACCTTGCAGCTTTGAGCTCAGGAACCAAAGTTATTATTGACTATCATCAATCATTTCAGTTTCTCATGTGTAACCTGCTTGGTGTAGACCTTGCCAAAGCCAACCAGCTCTTGACCTTGGTTCAAATTTGGTCCAAAGATAAGGCAAGGGGGAAAAGGTGACCTCGAGAGTGCCATTGACACCAAAATAAGATTTCTTTGGGATGCAGCATGGCAAAGTCCCATTGACACCAAGTCCGTGCCAACCATCTTTCACCCGTTCACACAAGTCCGATGTCACTAGGGGCAATTTTGCAGAAGCTATTTTACATACAACCCTGCATGTCTTTGAGATGCGGGAGGAATCCGGAGGAAATCCACAGTCAATGGGAGAACGTGCCAGCTCCACGCAGACAGCACACGTGGTCGGGATCAAACCCAGGTCTCTGGCGTTGTGAGGCAGCAGCTCTCGTAGCTCCAGGTATGTCTTCGTTAATATAAAAATCATTAGGTGGGGAGGAAACTAAGTGAATAGATGGATGGAGTCTTACTTCAAATTAAGATGGTTGTGGTTGTTTGACATCAACAGAGACTAATGCCCCTGTCCCACTTAGGAAACCTGATCGGAAACCTCTGGAGACTTTGCGCCCCACCCAAGGTTTCTGTGCGGTTCCCGGAGGTTTTTGTCAGCCTCCCTACCTGCTTCCACTACCTGCAACCACCGGCAACCTCCGGGAACCACAAGGAACCCTTGGGTGGGGTGCAAAGTCTCCACAGGTTTCCGTTCAGGTTTCCTAAGTGGGACAGGGGCATTAGGGAATCACTTGCCAATAATGCCTGCATTGAATGAAGTTATAAACGCATTTGAACCAGTATTTATAGTCTTGCAGCTTGTTGAAATGTTATAGCTACCCTTTGCATGATTACCATGGACATATATCTAATTTGAAGGTAAACTGCCTTGCACTACATTCGCTATTCGTAATATATAGTGAAAACATTTACCTCAGATCTTAAACATGAAGTGCTGCTGTAATTTGCAGTTTCTTTGCACCGTCTGAAAATGAGGAAGGAAGCAAAGGTGTACATAGGTGAAGTAGAAAATATTCCTATTGTGTCTTCCACTAATGACTGTTTCTATTTAATTTGATTTAATTTTATTTAAATTGGTAAGAGGCCCCTGTCCCACTTAGGAAACCTGAACGGAAACCTCTGGAGACTTTGCGCCCCACCCAGGTTTCTGTGCGGTTCCCGGAGGTTGCAGGTGGTTGCAGGTAGTGGAAGCAGGTAGGGAGACTGACAAAAACCTCCGGGAACCGCACGGAAACCTTGGGTGGGGCGCAAAGTCTCCAGAGGTTTCCATTCAGGTTTCCTAAGTGGGACAGGGGCATAAGAGTCTTGTTTTGAGTGAGTTGATGCTGCTAAATTAGTTATAATAACAAATCTGTGAGATAACCCAAGGAAAGCGGAGTTTTATGAAATGTTACATGAACAAATAAAATCTGTGGGATACTCAGCAGGTCAGGAAGTATCTGTGGAGAGAGAGAAACTTAATTGTCGGGTTAATGATCTTTTGTGAGAACGTTAAGTGGGAATGCGCGCTCCAATACTTTTGGGGAGAAGCTCATTGTGGTGGGCCCATCACAGAGTCTTCAAAACACAGGCCAGTCGCCCAAAAATGCTGTTATCAGGGACCTGAGTTTTGGGTCCGTACCGGCAAAGAGAACCAAGATCCCAAATTCTGGAATCTATTTGGTTGATACATTCCGCTTCTTTGCAGGGATTTATTGGCACAGATGTGTTGGAGGGCATCCTATCAACCTGTGTGCATTGAGCTTAGTGTTCAGTTGTTCAACAGCCAACACATTTGCTTGGTTAATAATTGATTGTTCCTGCTGCTCACGAGATTTGATGGTGACAAGTGAAAAGATGCTGTTCTTTCGGTGAGCGGGAGAGAAAAAGACAACATATGTTGCATCCACATGTAGGTAGTTGTGAAAGTGAATGAATTGTCAACGGCATTAAGAATGTTCCCGACAAAGTGTGTATGATTTGTAGATTAACAGCTGCCATCAGTTAGTGACCATGAAACTCATTTTTTTTCCTTTCAAAGTACAAGTGAAAGCTATCACCCTGAATGTCCTTTACAACTTTTTCTCTCCTACTATAATCAGTGTCCCAACTCGAAAAGTCATCTGCCCATTCCCTCCACAGATGCTGCTTGAATCGCTGAGTTCCTCCAGCACTTTGTTGTGTCCAGCATCTGCCGTCTCTTGTGTCTCCCTATATGCAGTCTGCGAGTACAGATCTAGATCAGTGTGGTCACCAAGTAAACCATTCTGGTTTTGCTGAAAGAACTCTGAGCAGATGAGAAATACAATTTTCCCAGAGATTCCCACAACTGCAGAATGAACAAAATAATAATTTAAAGAGGCACGGTGGCACAGCGCTAGAGTTGTCGCCTCACAGCACTTGCACTGCCGGAGACCCGGGTTCAATCCCGACTACGGGTGCTGTCTGTACGGAGTTTGTACTTTCTCCCCATGACCTCCTGGGTTTTCTCCGAGATCTTCGGTTTCCTCCCACACTCCAAAGACGTACAAGTTTGCAGGTTAATTGGCTTGGTAAATGTAAAATTGTCCCTAGTGTGTGTCAGATAGTGTTAATGTGCGGGGATTGCTGGTCGGCGCGGACACAGTGGGCCGAAGAGTCTGTTTTCCGCGCTGCATCTCTAAACTAAACTAAAGAGTGGGATCAAACTTGTTTACATTTTTAAGTTCTAGAAACTAACTATTTAAGATCCATGCATTGAGGTTCTAAATCTGATTTATTAAATAATTATCACTTCCTCCACATTCATATCAAGGATCTGATAAAAAATCTGATAAACTGATGAGGATCTGACTAAATTTGAAGTGTGGAAAAAAGTAATGTCGGAAAGTTTGTATGTTGCTATTTAACTTTTTGGTTTCATTTAAGACTATGATTTGGTGCATGTTGATAGTTGATTTGTGATCACTATGGTTTGGTGCATGTTGACATGGAATAATCACCTGGATTGTAACCAAAGATATATTCAATTACTTTCCTGAGTTCTTACCAAAAGACTGGGATCATTGTGATCGATAACCCAGTGGAAAGAATGCAGGACAACTCGCTCAGATTAAAATAAAGAATGTCTTTTTCATGGAATGGAAAACATACATTAAAAGCAATTGATAATTCAATGAATGTATACTTGGCAGATTAAAACAAAACTCTTTGAAATCTTGAACACCAAGTGTTGCGAAGGCAAAGCAAAGCCATTGGCATTGGGAAAGGAATGCTGGGTTTGAACAAAATGGTTTTTGTGTTTGCTTAACTTGTTTTCTCCAAAGCATGGTGACTTTTACATAAAGATGAAAGTTCCCAAAGCTCATTGTGCTCTTTAACCTCCTCCACTGATAAATGCACTGATGCGCTCAAATGGTAAAAGATTTTGGCAAACTTTTTTGCTGCACTGTCTTTTGGGTGAGATGTTAACGAGAGGCTGGCTACTTCCAGGATATTGGAAAAGTTTTCAGTAAAAGCACCATGTCAAAAAAAAACTGGGTAGGCCGGGAGAACCCTGCCTATTAAGGTAAAGACAAACATAAAAAGCTGGCTCAGCGGGTCAGACAGCATCTCTGGAGAAAAGGAATTGGTGACATTTCGCGTTGAAACCCTTTTTCAGACTGAGAGTCAGGGGAAAGGGAAACGAGAGATATAGATGGTGATGTAGAGAGATATATACAACAAATGAATGGGGGTGGGGGGGAGGTTGGGGGAAACTTAATTAAAACATTTCTTACAACAACGGAGGTGATTCTTTTCCATATCGCATCACCGTTCACACCACGGCCTAACATTGTGGAGTTGGCGGCCTCTGCTGGGGACCAACTTCGGGAGCTCCAACTACGGGAGCCTGTGGACTTTAACATCGAGGAGCTCGCTGTCCCTGGTTAGGGACCGACTTTGGGAGCTCCAAGCCACGGGAGCTTTGACCGCCCCGATCATTGGAGTTTCGACCACCGGCTGCGGGAGCTTCGATCTCTCCAACTGTGGATGGTTCGAGAAAAAGAGGAAAGAGATTGGATTTTATTGCCTTCCATCACAGTGAGGAATGTGGGGAATCCATTGTGGCGGAAGTTTATGTTGACTTTTACGTAGTTCAAGATTTCAAGGTCAGTTTATTGTCACATGTACCAATTAAGGAACAATGACATTTCAGTTACCGTACAGCCATACACAGTGAAGCAACAAGACACACAACCACATAAAAGTTAACATAAACATCCATCACAGTGGATTCCACATTCTTCGCTGGGATGGAAGGCAATAAAGTTCAAACTTCTTCCTCTTGTTCTTGTGTGTCTTGTTGCTCTTTTTTAGTATGGCTGTATAGTGATTCCAGTCTCACTGAAAGCAACAGGTGTCCTAAATTTTCTGAGCTGCAACTTTCACCATTGTTCAACTTCTGTCAAGGAGAAGCTATACTTCACCCTCGTTAGACCTCATTTGGACTACGCAGTTGCAGCATGGGACCCATGCACAAATAAAAACATTTCTTCCATCGAACGTGTCCAAAGACAGGCAGCTCGATTTGTTACTAACACCTATGAGAGAGAAGCGAGTGTCACCAAACTTCTGAATTCACTGGTCGGGGTGGAACCCTCTCCAAGACAGACGTGAAGCTCACTTTTTGACCTGTTTTTACATAATGTTAAATGGTCAGCTCGACATAGACTACAAGACCTACACCAAACCCAAACCAATTAGGAGCAGACGAGGGCATTCGATCCAATTTGAGATTCCAGCTACCAAGACAGATGTTGAGGACATTGGATCCAATTTGAGATTCCAGCTACCAAGACAGATGTGTACAGCAATTCGTTCTTCCCCCGCACAATTAAAGCATGGAATAATCTTCACCCAACTATAGTTACCCAACCAGATGCAACTAAATTTAAGGTAGTTCTTTCTTCCCAAAACCCTTTCTGGCTTAAGTTTTCCCTCCACCACCTCCAGTTTAAATTCCATTTGGAATATTTTGGAGGACCAAGGACCAAGGACCAAGGACTGCACCTTACTTGGTGCAGGTGGTGACAATAGGGTGATTTCACCAAAGGTCAAATGAGCGTAGATCCTCCCCTCACGTGACCGAAAATTTTAACTGGAGGACATCTCTCAGTTTGGTACATGTAAGTGAATGGGGAAACACGCACTTTCCCACCCGTTAAAAACATGGAAAATGGCCGATTTTGAAGGTAGAAAGCGGCGGAAGTGAACAGCTGACATTTGCCGTGGTGATTTTAAGATCCAAAATATCGGGAATTATCGCGTTTGCTCGCTGAATTTCATCAAAAGTAAGTTAATAATGCCTCACTTTTGATGAAATTCAGCGAGCAAACGCGATAATTCCCGATATTTTGGATCTTAAAATCTCCACGGCAAATGTCCGCTGTTCACTTCCGCTGTTTTTCCACCTTCAGTTCCCTCTTGTAATTACCTCACTTTCTATCTTTTGTTTTGCCTGAACATTTAGGTCGCTGTGCTTCACGGTCACACCGACTAGCACAGAAAATTTCAGCTCAAATATCGGCCGTTTTCCATGTTTTTAACGGGTGGGAAAGTGCGTGTTTCCCCATTCACTTACATGTACCAAACTGAGAGATGTCCTCCAGTTAAAATTTTCGGTCACGTGAGGGGGGATCTACGCTCATTTGACCTTTGGTGAAATCACCCAATAACCTCACCTTTGAGTATGGGTGAAAGGGGCCGAATGGTGGTGCAGGGGAGCCTCCCGTCCTGCGGGCGGCGCTGTGGTGGGGCCGGGTGCGGGCCGGGCGGCGGTTGGGCGGCAACGAGCCGGGTCACAATGTGGGGGCGGCGGCACCGAGCGCGGCCATGGGGGGGGGCGGGAGCGGGAGCGGCCCGGCAACTGCCGAACGCCGGCCCGATCCCCGGGCCTAGCCCTAGCTCCACCTCCAGCCCCACCGGCCACCGGCGCGGCAACACCATGTGCTACCCCGGAGACGACGGAGCCGAGGCCGCCTTGCTGCAGGAGCAGAGTGATGGTGAGGGAGGGAGGAGTGTCTCATGGGCACAGGTGTGTGGGGGAGAGGGGCACAGGTGAGACAGGTGTCTCGGTGCCCAGGTGTGGGGGAGAGGGAAATGTCGCTCTGTCCCCAGATGTGTGGAGGAGAGAGACCAAGGTGTGAGAGGGAAAGGTGTCTCGATGCCCAGGTGTGGGGGAGAGGGAAATGTCGCTCTGTGCCCAGGTGTGTGGGGGAGAGGGGCACAGGTGTGTGGGGGAGAGGGGCCCAGGTATCGGGCACAGGGGCCCAGGTGTGAAAGGGAAAGGTGTCTCGATGCCCAGGTGTGAAAGGGAAAGGTGTCTCAATGCCCAGGTGTGAGAGGGAAAGGTGTCTCGATGCCCAGGTGTGTGGGGGAGAGGGAAATGTCGCTCTGTCCCCAGATGTGTGGGGGAGAGGGGCCCAGGTGTGAGAGGGAAAGGTGTCTCGATGCCCAGGTGTGTGGGGGAGACGGGCCCAGGTATCGGGCACAGGGGCCCAGGTGTGAGAGGAAAAGGTGTCTCGATGCCCAGGTGTGAAAGGGAAAGGTGTCTCGATGCCCAGGTGTGGGGGAGAGGGAAATGTCGCTCTGTCCCCAGGTGTGTGGGGGAGTGGGGCACAGGTGTGTGGGGGAGGGAAATGTCGCTCTGTGCGCAGGTGTGTGGGGCACAGGGGCCCAGGTATGTGACAGGGAAAGCTGTCTTGGTGCCCAGGTGTAGGGGAGAGGGGCCCAGGTGTATGGGGGAGAGGTGCCCAGGTGTGAGAGGAAAAGGTGTCTCGATGCCCAGGTGTGAAAGGGAAAGGTGTCTCGATGCCCAGGTGTGAAAGGGAAAGGTGTCTCAATGCCCAGGTGTGAAAGGGAAAGGTGTCTCGATGCCCAGGTGTGAAAGGGAAAGGTCTCTCGATGCCCAGGTGTGAAAGGGAAAGGTGTCTCGATGCCCAGGTGTGGGGGAGAGGGAAATGTCGCTCTGTCCCCAGATGTGTGGGGGAGTGGGGCACAGGTGTATGGGGGAGAGGGGCCCAGGTGTGTGGGGGAGACGGGCCCAGGTATCGGGCACAGGGGCCCAGGTGTGAGAGGAAAAGGTGTCTCGATGCCCAGGTGTGAAAGGAAAAGGTGTCTCGATGCCCAGGTGTGAAAGGGAAAGGTGTCTCGATGCCCAGGTGTGGGGGAGAGGGAAATGTCGCTCTGTCCCCAGGTGTGTGAGGGAGTGGGGCACAGGTGTATGGGGGAGGGAAATGTCGCTCTGTGCCCAGGTGTGTGGGGGGGAGAGAGAGAGACCAAGGTGTGAGAGGAAAAGGTGTCTCGATGCCCAGGTGTGTAGGGGAGTGGGGGGGAGGAGTGTCTCGGTGCCCAGGTATGAAAGGGAAATGTCGCTCTGTGCCCAGGTGTGGGGCACAGGGGCCCAGGTATGTGACAGGGAAAGCTGTCTTGGTGCCCAGGTGTAGGGGGGAGAGGGGCCCAGGTGTGTGGGGGAGAGGGGCCCAGGTGTGACAGGGAAAGGTCGTTCTGTCCCCAGGTGTGTGGGGGAGAGAGGGGCCCAGGTGAGAGGTGGGCAGAGGTATCTTGGTGCCCAGGTGTGGGGGGGGGGGGGGGGAAGGGGCCCAGGTGTGAGAAGTGGTAGAGTGGTCTCGCCGCCCATGGGTGGGGGGAGAGGAGCCTGGGGGGGGGTGGGGGAGAGAAAAGAGTATCAGGGGGAAGTGGGAGAGAGTGGTCTCTGTCCCCAGGTATGAGGAGAAGTGAGATCCAGGAGCCCTGGGGTGGAGGGAGAGGTGTCCGGAGGGGGGCGGGAGAGACGGCGCTATCCACAGGTGACCCTCGAGACAGAATGACCCGCATACCCATGGTGCGCAAAGGGGAAAGGGTAATCCAGGTGTTCCAGGGAAGACTGGTCTATATTACCAGTGTGTCTGGGGAAGAGTTGACTCAGGTGCTGGTGACCTATGTACACAAGTATATCTGGGGAAGGACTGACCAGGTGTGCCTGTAGAATGGGATTACCCAGTCACCTGGATTCTCAGGTACTCGCGACTATTGGGAGAAAGTCCAGAATTCCAGGTATGTTGCGGTCTGACCCAGGGGTGCAATTGTGTCAGGCGTGTGACCCAGGTATCCATTGTGTTCGGGCGGGCAGCATTTCCAAGCATGTAGTCCCAGGCACCGGAGTTTAATTCTCTGATAGTGGTGGGAAGATTAGGGTTCCTGTTCGATCGAAGCAAAGGGAATTAAGGATCAGGTTCCTGAGTGTGAAACAAGTAAAACCATCCAACCTGTACACGGGCATGGGTCACCGATTACCTGATGCACAAAAATTAGACTTTACATGAATTCTCCCAGGCATTTTTAAAGCATTTTTCAAGATAGTATAATAATTATAATAATAATAATAATAATAATAATAATAATAAAATGCTTCTTGGTACTCAATAATAATTGGATATGGCATATGTTCTATTGTTTATTAGCTAGTTTAGTTTATTGTAATCTGCACCGAGGGTTTGTTGTGTGCTAACCAGTCATGCTAAACCAATTATGGAGGAGCAAGTATTTTTTAGAGAAACTGTCTCTACGTGAATCATCAGCTAGTCTTCTGCCTTTAATAAAACAGCAATGCAGCTTTTGTCAATGTATGGCCATTGACTAACACAAATTTTGATTTTATTAGGAAATTATAAGTATTTTAAAAACGTTCTTAACTTTCTTTAATATTTAAATTTGCCCTTTTAATTAAATTGCAAATGTATTCTGTAGCCCAGCAACAGTTGTTTTCAAACCAGAATAAAAATAGGACATGTAAATATTTTTTGAGAGAGGCGTATTTTTTTCCCTGGAGATGTGTCTGATCCGGGCACAATCAGTTTCCCTTTGCTGCACTCCTTTGCTTGCTCACTTGCACGGGATACTGATTGAGCATCATTTGAAAATGTATATCCTTGTTTTTTTGAAAACCCTTTCCGATCTGTGGAAACACCTCCAGGCTCATGATCTTCTTTAACTTGTCTCTGTGATGAAGCTTTTGAATACTGCCCCAATATGTAGTGTGCCTTATTGTTCATTTTATTTTGACCACGCTATTGTGAACAGCTTTGGCACCTTTTTCCTATCTGAAAGACATGTTATATTAGAAGTTGGTGTGGAGGCAAGGAACTGCAGGTGCTGGAATATTGAGTAAAATACAAAGCGCTGGATTAACTCAGCAGGTGAGGCAGCATTGATGACGTCACGAGTCAGGACTCTTCAGGTAGTTGTCACCCTCAGGTCACTTGTTGGCAGAGGACCCTCAGGACAGTTGTCACTTGTTGGCAGAGTGCCCTGTGCCACTGGATTAAACACTGCATGTGTAGGAAGGAACTACAGATGCTGGTTTACACCGAAGATGGACATAAACTGCTGGAGTAACACAGTGGGAAAGGCAGCATCTCTGGAGAGTTGCTCCAGCATTTTGTGTCTGTAAACACTCTGCATGTTCTGTTGTCTTTGCTCTGAATGGGCTCGCCCCGCCTTACCTCTCTGAGCTGCTCCACCCATACGCTCCTGCCCGGTCCCTCAGGTCAGCTGGTCAGCTGCTCCTGGAGGTACCGAGGTCTAGTCGGAGGCTCAGAGGGGATAGAGCCTTCTCTGTTGCTGCTCCGGCACTCTGGAACACCCTGCCGCTGCACACCAGACAGGCCCCCTCACTGTCCATCTTCAAATCCAGTGTTAAAACGCATTTGTACTCCCTGGCTTTTGACCATGCCTGAGGCTTTGCTTCTGTTTGTGGTGTTTTTGATGTTTCTTTATTTTACATGTCTTTTCCTACTATTTCTTTTGATTGTTATTTTTGGTGTGTATTAACTTTTTTGTCATTGATTAGTGATGTACAACTTGAGGAGAAATGATCAGCTCAACTGTGTTATACCTTGGCAAACTATCTGTGGAAGCCATCGGAATTAGGCCTTGTTGTTGAAACCAAACAGAATGATTGTTGTTGCTACTGGATGGTTTTGTGTCCCTGGGTCTCACTTATGCTTGGGCATGTGATGTTGTTTTCTTGTCAACCACAGTTGAGTAGAAGCCTTCAGATTATTTAACTATTTCATCAACACAAGATCAATTGGCTTTGAAGGGTAAGCACTCTGTTGAAATCAGAGAGTGCACACAAAAACTTTCCCGAAGACAGGGTCCCGACCCAAAAGTTTGTCTGTACATTCCTACCACAGATGCTGTCTGATGAAGGGTCTGATCCGAAAAGTCACACCTTCCTTCTCTCCAGAGAGATGCTGCTTGTGTTACTCCAGCATATCGTTTCTATCTTCAGTTTAAACCAGCATCTGCAGTTCCTTCCTGCACATGCTGCCTGACCTGCTGAGTTCCTCCAGCACTTTGTGTTTTGCACAAGTTTGCAGCACCGGCAGCTTCTTGTGTCTCCACAAAAGAAGGCTGTTGAGTTTATTTAAGGTCAGTCGTCTCATCACCAAGACGCCACTGTGGGAGTTCCTCGGGACATTATTCTGGGTCCAGTCACCCTCTCCTGCTTCGACAGTAGATTTTCTGCCATTGTATGGTCAGCGTGGGGATACCAGAATGTTTGATGTTTGCAACTCCTCAGCAAATGACGCAGCCCCTGCCATCATGCAGCAAGAGGTGTACAACAATCAGGCTAATAAGGCGGCACGGTGGCGTAGTGGTTGAGCTACTGCCTGACAGCGGCAGATACCCGCGTTCGATCCTGACTACAGGTGCTGTCTCTACATAGTTTGTACATTCTCCCCGTGACCTGCGTGGGTTTTTTTCCGAGATCTTCGGTCTCCTCCCACATTCCAAAGACATGCAGGTTTGTAGGTTAATTGGCTTGGTATAAATATAAAAATGTAAAAGAGAGGGTGGAACAGGTTTTTGTGCTGCAGGCCTGCCTCTGTTCTTCTGTTATTTTGGAAACAATTATCCTAATAATTCAAAGAGCACCTTGCAGTTTGTTTAATGCACATTCAGATTCAGTAGATTGCAGAAAAGTTTGTAATTAAAGGCATCTGTTTCCTTGTATTATGTAGCAACAAGGAACCGCAGATGGTGGTTTACTCAAAAGAACACAAAAAGTGCTGTCTAACTCAGTGGGTCAGGCAGCATCTCTGGAGAACATGGATAGGTGATGTTTTAGGTCGGGACCCTGCTGTCAGGATAATCAGTGTGAAGAAGGATCCTGACCCAAAATGTCACCTATCCATTGTCCAGAGATGCTGCCTGACCCGCTGAGTTACTTCAGCATTTTGTGTCTGACATATTCTATTTTGGTTGTTTAAACTAAATGTGCTCGCTTTTTCCCTTCAGAAAAGTCGCAGAGCTGTTTATCGTTTACTTGCATGTGGATTATGACCGTTCTCTTCATCTTTCTGGTGATCATCACTTTTCCAATCTCAGCATGGTTCGTCCTGAAGGTATGTAGCACAGAAGTGCTTGCGTTGTTGCTTGTATCTAATGCCGTTGATGTGATGGGTATTTAGTTCGGAAGGGTAGAAGCTCCAGTGGCATCAGAGTGGGCTGTTATCCAAGTTCCAATAAACCTGGGCAGGGGCTTGGAACAATTCAGCCCAAATTCCTACTTCTGACAGGTATTCTGTGATTCTGCAGAAACAATAGTTGATCTTTAAGATTTTTTTTTGCTGCTTTTTGAACTTTTTCTTTCTTGAAATGAAAAGGAGGAACTCTTAAAAAACAAACTGCGCATTTGTATGTTGATTTGCTATCACAAGGCATAGGAACAGAATGAGGCCATTGTGCTCATGGGGTCGACTCTGCCATTTGGTCACGGTTAATCTATTGAAAATATACACCCTCGGGATAATTAACAGAAGCCAATTAACCCGGAGAAACCCTAAGCGGGGAGAATGTAAAATCTCCATCCGGAAAGCACCCGTAGTCAGAATCAAAGTTGGGTCCGCGGTGCTGTAAGGTAGTAAATCTATCGCTGGGCATTGCGCTGCCCCAAAGTCTGATTCTTTACCGTTGATCGAAACCGAGAGTTTTTGTTTCCACTAGGCTAGAGACTTGGGCTTTTTTGTTTTGCACTTATTGGTGATTTAAAAAAAATGATTGAACTTTATTAAAATGTGATTTATAATGTCATCTACCGAGTACTGTGTTTAGAAACCAGTTATGCAGCTGCAAGCAAGTAAGAATTTCATTGTTCTGTTTCGGTACACTTGACAATTAAATGGAATGGATAGAATGGATGTGAAAAGGATGTTTCCAATAGTGAGAGAGTCCAAAACCAGAGGGCACAGCCTTGGAATAAAAGGACGTACCTTCATTATGGAGATGAGGATCAATTTCTTTAGCCGGTGGGCTGTGAATCTGTGGAATTCATTGCCACAGATGGCGGTGGAGGCTAAGTCATTGGGTATTTTTAAGCTGATATTGATAGCTTCTTGATTCATAGAGGGATCAAAGGTTGTGGGGGGGGAAGGCAGGAGGAGAGAGGTGAGTGGGAAAAATAGATCAGCCATGATCGACTGGTGGAGCAGACTCAATGGGTCAAATGGCCTAATTGTGCTCCTCTGTCTTATGCGCTCGTGATAGACATTCTTGACTAATGCTGCTTCTGTTTCCCACTGCAGAAGGTGCCGACCAAAGAGCGGTTTGTTGTCGTCCGTTTGGGAAGAATTATTGGCAGCAAAGGCCCTGGAGTCATCCTCTTGCTGCCTTTCATTGATCAGTGGCAGGTAGTTGATATCCGCTCCAAGACTTTCACGGTTGCAATGTTTGAGGTAGGTTCCATTCGAGACCCCGACTTTTAGAAGAGATGCTTTTGTGGTTTTTTGTTTTAGCAAAACAACCACGTGAGGACTTGTTCAAGATGAATAAAAACCTGTCACTTTCTGTCCTACTAAACCTTTGCTTGAGCAAATCCTAGCTTCACCCCCATCAATGTCTTTGGGATTGAAGATAGACACAAAATGCAGGAGTAACTCAGCGGAACAGGTAGCATCTCTGGATAGAAGGAATGGGTGACGTTTCGGTTCGAGATCCTTCAGCAGACTCGTACACCAGTTGTATTCCACTCTTTAGGGACAAGAGTCTTTAGGAATCAATGTCTTTAGGAATACCTTGGTTTCTTGATCATCCAAATTATTCCAAATGGAATTTAAACTGGAGGTGGTGAAGGGAGGGCTTAAGCCAGAAAGGGTTATTGGGAAGAAAGAGCTACTTTAAATTTAGTCGCATCTGGTTGGGTAACTATAGTTGGGTGGAGATTATTCCATGCTTTAATTGTGCGGGGGAAGAACGAATTGCTGTACACATCTGTCTTTGTAGCTGGGATCACAAATTGGATCGAATGCCCTCGTCTGCTCCTAATTGGTTTGGGTTTGGTGTAGGTCTTGGAGTCTATGTCGAGCGCATTCCTCAGGAATAAAAGAGTAAACTCTCACCTCTCTTCCGCAGGCATCTTGTAAAGATGGAGCTCTGATCATTGTCGGTGCTGAGATCAGCTGCCACGTCTCGGACCCAGAAGTTTTTGTGACAGCTGTGGAAGATATCTGGCATGCGTTGGAACGCACGGCCAAGTCTGTGATGATAAATCTCCTGCTCAGGAAATCTCTGGCCAAAGTCAAGAAGAATAAGAGTAAATTTGAACAGCGATTATCAGTGAGGATCTCTTTTTATTTAAACCTTTATCTTGACATGTCCAATGAACACTGATGCCAGGGCCAGCTTTGTCTCTGATTGCCTTGTCCTGTCTCTGATTAGTGTTTAGGTTATTATTGTCACGTGTACCGAGAAACGTTGACAAGCTTTTTGTTGCGTGCTATCCAGTCAGTGAAAAGGCCATACATGGTAACGTTCAAGTTATCCACAGTATACAGGTAAAGGGAATAACGTTTAATGCAAGATAAAGTCCAGTGAAGCCCGATTGGCAGGGCTGCCAATCGTGCAGAAGTCCCAATGAGGTTGCGATCTCGCCTGACCTATCACCACATCTGAAGTCGGGTCTCTGATACTGTAAGGCTGCAAACCTACCGCTGCGCCACAGTGCTAGAAAATTGGTGGTGGATCTATACTGCATTGAGGCATATTTAAACAGCCTCGTGGGAGTCATGTAATGCCCCTGTCCCACTTAGGAAACCTGAACGGAAACCTCTGGAGACTTTGCGCCCCACCCAAGGTTTCTGTGCAGTTCCCGGAGGTTGCAGGTAGTGGAAGCAGGTAGGGAGACTGACAAAAACCTCCGGGAACCGCACGGAAACCTTGGGTGGGGCGCAAAGTCTCCAGAGGTTTCCGTTCAGGTTTCCGAAGTGGGGCAGGGGCATTAAGGTCCAATATGACTTCCTGACTGTTATACTCAATGCCCCAACCGATGAAGGCATCTTTATTTCTTTGCAGTCGGTGAGGAATGAAGGAGGGATCGACTGCCTGGTTATTTTGAACACCTCCATCCCAGAACAGAAAGCCTCTGAAGAATAATGCATGTGTTTTTGCTCTTTTAACCTGTAGTCGGGGATCAACCAGAAGATCAAATCGTGGGGTGTGCGAGTGGACCACGTAACTATGGTCATTCACAACGAGGATCTTCATCTGTCCAGTGCTACAGCCAGCAGTCGAGTTCACCATGACGCACGCAGTAGTGGCTCCTCAGTGACATCACTTCAGCAACCCTCCACGGCTTCAACTGACTCTGAAGGTTAGCACAGAGATGGAGAGAGGGGGGGGTGGGGGGGGAGAGGGGGGGGGGAGGGGGAGGAGAGTGTTCCTCTAACACTCGGGAACATTTGGAAAAGCAGCTGGGGAAAAATACACCTCCCTAAAACTCCATTCCTGCAGGCACCGCATCTCACACCTGCAACATCAGCACTTCCTATGCTGGAGGATCATCTCCACTGCAGTTTACTGAAGATGTCCTATAATCCCAAACCCACCAGAGGAAGGTGCAGACCTGTCCTTGCACTATAACACTATAACTCCCTGCTGACGGGTACTTAATCTTCCATCTCTGTCTGTCCCTCTCTCCCTTTCGCTGTCTCTCTTTCTCTCACTCTCTGTCTCTCTATCGAAGTCGCTGCCTCCAAAGGGCTGGCAGCATCATCAAGGACCCACACCATCCTGGCAACACACTCATCTCCCCGCTACCTTCAGGTAAAAAGTACAGGAGCCTGAAGACTGCAACGTCCAGGTTCAGGAATAGCTACTTCCCCACAGCCATCAGGCTAATAAACTCAAATGAAACAAAACTCTGAACATTAATAGACCATTATCTGTTTATTTGCACTTTCTCTGTTCATTTATTCATGTGTGTATATATTTATGTAATGGTATATGGACACACTGATCTGTTCTGTATTCATGCCTACTATAGTCTGTTGTGCTGAATCAAAAGTAAGAATTTCATTGTCCTATCTGGGACACATGATAATAAACTCTCTTGACTCCTGACTCTTGACTTGACTCTCTGTCTCTCTCTGTGTCTCTGTCTCTGTCTTTGTCTCACTGTCTCTCTCTCCCTCTTGCTCTCCGTCTCTCTCTCCCTCTCTCCCTTTCTCTGTCGTTGTGTCGTCTTTCTAGTGCTTCTCCTGTCTATATCGTACAAGCCTCAATGTGTTTTGAATTGGGGAACTGCTGAGCTGAGTGGGTGAGGGAGGGTAGAAGTGAAGGGTTTGATAGCACCAAGGCTGCAGAGGCATGGATGAGTTTGTTTACGATGGGATACTGGGATGGAAAAATCTGGAGTTTAGAAGGATGAGAGGGTTTCTCATTGAAACATATAAGATTGTGAAGGGTTTGGACACGCTAGAGGCAGGAAACATGTTCCCGATGTTGGGGGAGTCCAGAACCAGGGACCACAGTTTAAGAATAAGGAGTAAGCCATTTAGAACGGAGACGAGGAAACACTTTTTCTCACAGAGAGTGGTGAGTCTGTGGAATTCCCTGCCTCAGAGGGCGGTGGAGGCAGGTTCTCCTGATGCTTTCAAGAGAGAGCTAGATAGGGCTCTTAAAAATAGCGGAGTCATGGGGATATGGGGGAAAGGCAGGGACGGGGTACTGATTGGGGATACACAAAAATGCTGGAGAAACTCAGCGGGTGCAGCAGCATCTATGGAGCGAAGGAAATAGGCAACCCGAAGAAGGGTTTTGGCCCGAAACGTTGCCTATTTCCTTCGCTCCGTAGATGCTGCTGCACCCGCTGAGTTTCTCCAGCATTTTTGTGTACCTTCGATTTTCCAGCATCTGCAGTTCCTTCTTAAATACTGATTGGGGTTGATCAGCCATGATCACATTGAATGGAGGTGCTGGCTCGAAGGGCCAAATGGCCTGCTCCTACACCTATTGTCTATTTATACCTACAGAGTAGTTAGATGAGCAGATTTTGGAAATACCTGCAAATTTCATTGACTGCCTTGATAAATTATTTGTCTTCCTTCCAGAGATGGGCAAAGGGGCTGGATACGAGGAATCTGAGGATGACAGGTTCAGTCCAGACTGGGTGCTCACCAAGGTGCAGAGTCTCCTCACCGAAGATCTGGTGAAGCAGATTGGAGCCGTCTACCTGTTCGTTGTCAACCTGAAGGATGGAAATCGGAATCTGTATCACTTGGATCTAACTAGAGGTGAGTCAGGTTTTACTGTACTGCGAATGGTATGTTAGCTTTCATTGCAAAAGGATTTGAGTATAGGAGCAGGGAGGTTCTACTGCAGTTGTACAGGGTCTTGGTGAGACCACACCTGGAGTATTGCGTACAGTTTTGGTCTCCAAATCTGAGGAAGGACATTATTGCCATAGAGGGAGTGCAGAGACGGTTCACCAGACTGATTCCTGGGATGTCAGGACTGTCTTATGAAGAAAGACTGGATAGACTTGGTTTATACTCTCTAGAATTTAGAAGATTGAGAGGGGATCTTATAGAAACTTACAAAATTCTTAAGGGGTTGGACAGGCTAGATGCAGGAAGATTGTTCCCGATGTTGGGGAAGTCCAGGACAAGGGGTCACAGCTCAAGGATAAGGGGGAAATCCTTTAAAACTGAGATGAGAAGAACTTTTTTCACACAGAGAATGGTGAATCTCTGGAACTCTCTGCCACAGAGGGTAGTTGAGGCCAGTTCATTGTCTATATTTAAGAGGGAGTTAGATGTGGCCCTTGTGGCTAAGGGGATCAGGGGGTATGGAGAGAAGGCAGGTACGGGATACTGAGTTGGATGATCAGCCATGATCATATTGAATGGCGGTGCAGGCTCGAAGGGCCGAATGGCCTACTCCTGCACCTAATTTCTATGTTTCTATGTACACGTTGGTAGACAAAATTGCTGGAGAAACTCAGCGGGTGAGGCAGCATCTATGGAGCGAAGGAAATAGGCGACGTTTCGGGACGAAACGTCGCCTATTTCCTTCGCTCCATAGATGCTGCCGCACCCGCTGAGTTTCTCCAGCACTTTTGTCCACCTTCGATTTTCCCGCATCTGCGGTTTCTTCTTAAACATTTACTGTCTACCTTGCCAGTTCTACAAGTTCTTTGTTCATGCAGTAGGATAGTTTGTTTTCCCTTGACCCGCTGCTGCTGCTCGCTTTCAGATTCGGGCTACGCGGGCTACGGTCTGCCCAAGATAGAGCCCGACGTGACGCTGGAAGTCACGGAGAAGACCATGCTGGCTCTGCTGACGGGGTCGACAAGGCCTTTCTCCGCCTACATGAGCGGCAAAATCCGCCTGCAGGGCGATCTGAAGACCGCCATGAAGCTGGAGGACCTGATCAAGCTGCTGCCGCCGTGACGCAGCCCGCCCTGACAGCCTCCCCGCTCCTGAGGTTACACGCCTTGTATTTTACGCACAGTTTTTGTTACTTCGCTCAAAAAAAAAAAAGTTCTATTCTTATCGATTGTTAATAGTTTACAGACTCCTATGGAAGAGAATGAATAAACTTGTACCACTAGGTTATCATGCCATGGGATATTCACTTCAGGACGCTCTTGAGTCTTGCTCCTCTCTCCCGTCTCCCTCACCAAAACCCTCCCCCAGTCAAACAACGGCAGTGGAAGCAACTCGGTGCCTAAATGTGCTGCCTAATCTACGCGGAGTTAATGAGACTTAAAGATTCATGTAGAATTGGAGTGAATGGCTGCTTAATGATCGGCATGGACACAGCGGGCCGAAGGGCCTACTTCTGTACTGTCTCGCTCTGTGTTGCTGTCAGTGGGGCTGTGAAAGAGGTAAGAGGGAGCTGGAATGAACAAAAAACAGTCCCCTAATGCTCTGTGTGTTTGTGGCACATTTCTCCTTCATCGGCCTTCAGCTGTGTCAAAAGCGCTTAGATTTTTTATATCAGAGTAGGGACGCAGAACAAACTATTAATATGTTTGTTTTAATTAACAACCAGCCACGTGTTTGCACTATTTACAACTCTTGTACGTGGCTGGCGATGGGCGCAAGTTGTGAAGTATGTTCTTGAAGTGCAAGAACAATACTGAGCTGCGTGCTCACTCTGGCAACTTCACGGCGAGGATCTCCTGAGATATTGTTTATCTGACGGGTTGTAAAGATAAGCACAAGTTTCTTTTGAGCAACCGTATTCCCACCAGCTCCCTCCTGGAACTGGACTTAAAATATCTCACATTCTCCTCCAGTCCAGCAGTGGGCAAACACCACTTGAAGCTGGAATTAAATAGGATCTGCGAAGGTTTCTCTGCATGGATTGAACAAAATGTGACAATACTTCAGGAATTTAATTCCAAATGACTTTTGTCAAAATTTCTTTGTAGGATAAGAGTGGATTGGAATGTAGTGGAGAGGGTGAGGTGTGTCCTCACAATTGCCCGCCTCTCTGTGGGGGAGTCCTGGGTGGTGGTGCTGTTGGGTGACAAACATTTGCGTGTAAGGCATGGAAGGATGCAGTTCCAATACGGGCAAGTGGGACTGGCATAGATGTGGAGCAAAAGTCGACATGAATGTGGTGGGATGAAGGCCCCGTTTCTGCGCTGACTCCAACGGAACAAAATCCATGCAGTAAAATTAGTCGCAGGCCATCTCCCATCTGCTTCGGCTAACTTTCAGATTCCAGCCAGGCTGCTTGTTACACACCTCGGAAAGTGGCAGACGTGTCTTTGGGAGAGATGTACGCATCATGCCGTCTTTGTTGGCGGGACGTGCAATCTGTTACCAGCTCCACTGTGCCTCTTGTGCTACCACGATGTCCCACACCAGTGTGAACGACTGTCCACAGTACTTCAACCACCAACAGCTAATCTCCCCACCACCCCTGTTCCTTCTCCACCTTGTCTCCGGGGAACCCAAACCCTTCCACTCAGACCAGCACACCAAAGCAGGAATTCAATTTTCCATAGACCAGGAAATCAACTTGGGCCACCTGCTTTGAGCAAAGTGAATTATTTTTAAAAAAAATGATAATTGAGTTTTCACCCAGGTTCTGCTGCTATTATCATTTTGAAATTTGTGGCGTCTTGCTGTGCCTTCGTTGGTGGCCTGACGTCAACGGTACATTAGCAGCAGAACGCCTCAGCACCAGGCAGCGCAAGGGCGCTACGGAAATGCAGACTTTCAAGCCAGACTTGGGGAAAGTCACTGTGACCACTACAGCCGGTGGCCTCCACACCGGAAAAATGTCACAAACAGAAATTGCAATCGGTCTGAGCACGAGCCTGTGTGGAGGAGCGGAGTTTTGTACTAGTATAAAACGTAATCACGGCTGAGGAGAAATTTAAATGTATCTAGATTTATCCTCGATGGGTTGATGCCTGTTACAAAATGATTGTACCTCGAAATAAATTCTTATTGTTTTTTGTATTTCTGATGAACTTTTTTTGAACTAATAATTTGATAGCTTGCCTGTGGAGTTGCAGGCGATACAGTTGTCTGTGCTGGCTGCTGTTGGGATGTCACATCGTCGGGGTGGGTTTCTGAAGCTTTACGTTTGTCTCTGGTGTCCCGCTTCCCCCTCTGTTCCAGCCCTTCACTAGCCTTAGCTCTCTGGCCTTCAATCTAAAAATATATCTCATACATCTTTCCTTACGATGTAGAATGAGGCTACTTGGAGTCAAAGACTCGGCCCACGCCAGGCATTCCACTTTCTCCCGCTCCCAATCCAGCAGAAGGTGCAGAAGCTTAAAAGAGCGGACCACTAGACTCAGGGATAGCTTCTTCCCTTCTGTTATCAAGCTTCTGAGTGGTCTTTCTATAAGCGACTGTCTGATTCATCTCTACCCCATTGGACTTTGTCTCCAGAACTGATGGCCTACAATGCTGAGAACTATATTCTGCACTCTGTATCTTCCCCATTGCTCCACATATCCTACTTGAGTTTGACTTGATTGTGTCTATATATAGTAATATCTGTTCTGATTAGCATGCAAGACAAAGCTTTTCACTGTACCTCAGTACACGTGACGGTAATATACCAAGACCTAAACCATCGAGTCTATAAAGCCACAGAGAGTAGACACAAGCAGAACGTGTAAACTCTACACAGTGTTTGAACCCAGATCACTGGAGCTGCAAGGTAGGAGCACCCACTAACTGGACCACGGTGCCTGTAGGGTCTACATTGATAAGATGGCTGTGCTCCAGAGCTGGGCAGTGAATCAGTGAACACCAGCCCCACCTCGCCCTAAACATGCCTTTAGCCACGAATGCCCAAGCTCAAGATAGGACTGATCACCCGTGTGTTTTACTATAAATTACTGAATCTTTGTGGGAGCAGGGCGACACGGTGGCGCAGCGGTAGAGTTGCCTTAAGGGCCTGTCCCACTAACGCGACCTCTGTGACTGTCTTCGACCTTCAAGCTCGAGGACACTCGCCTGAGAAACCGCGAGGTGGATTGACCGTCAGTGATGAAACCGCGAGCTGGATCGACTGACCGCACACACACGCTCACACACACACACTCACGCTTACACTCGCACGCACACACACACGCACGCACACACACACACAGCGCAAAGGCGGGGGCCAGGGAAAGCGGGGGAGCGCTGCCTGAAATTCACACCGGCGATGAACAGGAAGGTAAAAGACGGCTGGCACATAACGGTAAGTCCTTTAGAGAGCGCGGAGGATGGGGGTGAGGAGAGAAGGGAGGGGAGAAGGAGCGGAGACACATTTAAGAAGCCAGATAATGTTTAATAAAGTTTAGTGGGCATTTAACATTATCGGTCAGTTTCCTTACCTTCTTTTTCTCAGCGAGCTTTACTTTCGATAACCCTCTATTACCTACGACTAACATGCCGACCTACTACGACTAAACCTACGAGTAAAAAAATATAGATTTTTTTTCCCATGACGACTTTTTTCCCATGACGACATAGCTAAGGCCTTGAGTACACGGGGACCACTCTCGAGCATGAAGGAGAGTTACAAAGACCTCCTAGGACCTCGTGTCGACCGTGCTGCGAGTATGAGTCGAGGGCAAACTCGCCAGAACTCGCGGATTAGGTCGCCGCAGTGGGACAGCCACAGCCCCAGAGACACAGGTTCAATCCTGTCTACGGGTGCTGCCTGTATGGAAAGGCACGCTCTCCCCTTGGCCGTGTGGGTTTTCCCCGGGTGCTCCGGTTTCTTCCCACATTCCAGAGACTTAGAAACGTAGAAAATAGGTGCAGGAGTAGGACATTCGGCCCTCGAGCCAGCACCACCATTCAATATGATCATGGTTGATCATCCAAAATCAGTACCCCGTTCCTGCTTTTTCCCCATATCTCTTGATTCCTATAGCCCTAACAGCTAAATCTAACTCTCTCTTGAAAACATCCAGTGAATTGGCCTCCACTGCCGTCTGTGGCAGAGACTTGCAGGTTTGTTGGCTTCCCAAAAATTGTAAATTGGCCCCAGTGTGTAGGATAGTGCTAGTATATGTGGATCGCTGGTCGGTGCGTACTCAGTGGGCTGAAGGGCCTGTTTCCACACTGATTCTCAAAACAACTAAAATAGTGATTTTTGATCACATTGTCTAACAGACTGGTACACATTTTGCAATTCCCTGTGCTTCTGGTCGAGCCCACCACACTGATTAGAAGACGTGTGTCACCTTATAGGAGCAGGGAGATTCTACTGCAGTTGTACAGGGTCTTGATGAGACCACACCTGGAGTATTGCGTACAGTTTTGGTCTCCTAATCTTAGGAAATGCATTCTTGTCATAGAGGGAGTACAGAGAAGGTTCACCAGACTGATTCCTGGGATGTCAGGACTTTCATATGAAGAAAGACTGGATAGACTCGGCTTGTACTCGCTAGAATTTAGAAGATTGAGGGGGGATCTTATAGAAACTTACAAAATTCTTAAGGGGTTGGACAGGCTAGATGCAGGAAGATTGTTCCCGATATTGGGGAAGTCCAGGACAAGGGGTCACACAGTTTAAGGATAAAGGGGAAGTCTTTTAGGACCGAGATGAGAAAAACTTTTTCACACAGAGAGTGGTGAATCTCTGGAACTCTCTGCCGCAGAATGTAGTTGAGGCCACAGTTCATTGGCTATACTTAAGAGGGAGTTAGATGTGGCCCTTGTGGCTAAAGGGATCAGGGGGTATGGAGAGAAGGCAGGTACAGGATACTGAGTTGGATGATCAGCCATGATCATATTGAATGGCAGTGCAGGCTCGAAGGGCCGAATGGCCTACCCCTGCACCTATTTTCTATGTTTAACTGAAAAATCGAAATTATTTTTTAACCAAGGCCTCTGACCTTGAAGCTTCTTGACTTGGTTTAGTTTAGAGATACAGGGAGGAAACAGGCCCTTCGACCCACCGAATCCATGCCGACCAGTGATCACCTGTACACTAACTCTACCCCACACACCAGGGACAACTTACAAAAGACAATTGCCTACAAACCTGGAATTTCGGAGAAAACCCACATGGTCACAGGGAGAATGTAACAAACTCAGTATAGACAACACCCGTAGTCAGGATCGAACCTGTGTCTCTGGTGCTATGAGGCAGCAGCTCTACCGCTGTGCCACTGTGCTGCATGCATGCTCTATAACCCTATATATAAAATCTCTCGTCACTTCGATTGTCCTGGCAATATCCCCAGCACGTCAAGCCTCCTGTGTGATATTTGACGGCTGTGTGATTAACGAGTCCAACTATTAGAATAATAAAAGTAATTTGTGCTCTGCTTTCTTCAGTTCAAAGTTAATTAGAGAAATATTAATTAACACTACACACAGTTTTGCTGATTATTGGATAATTCAAACTTCCTGTCGGAAAAATGAAAACTTCATCACGGTGTTATGGTGAATGTATCACAGTATGGGCATCTGTGAGGAGATTACTTTAACACTGTAGGTGTGGGTTCAAGTTTGCTGTGTAAGACCCCTCCACACAGCAGGGCACGGTGGCGCAGTGGTAGAGTCATTGCCTTTCTGCGCCAGAGACCTCCATTCGATCCCGACTGCACGGACTTTGTTCTCCCCGTGACTGCATGGGTTTTCTCCAAGATCTTCCGTTTCCTCCCACACTCTAAAGTGTGTAGGTTGGTTAATTGGCTCGGTATAAATGTAAAATTGTCCCCGGTGTTTGTGTGGGAAAGTGTTAAGTGCGCGGGGATCGTGTGGCGGTGCGGACTCGGTGGGCCGAAGGGCCTGTTTCCCTGCTGAACTTAAACGAAACACTTTCCCTTTTTTTTTTTTTTTTTTTTTTTAAATTTTATTAGAAGTTAATACAGCACAAAACAGTACAGTGGCACCTAATTGTAGGTGCCAACTATGTAATACCGTAATCCATTCTATGTACAACCTCTAGTTTTATGTTATAAGAAGGAAGTAAGCAGAACAAGAAAAAGAAAACAATAGAAAGGGGAAAAAGTGGAAAAATAGATGGTAGAGAGTAGAAAAACGTGAAGTGTGTATATAAAAAATAAAAAAAGGAAGAGAGAAAGTGGAAAGTAGAAATAGAAGAGAAGGCCCCTTAAAAGAGAATTTTTCAAATCTGTATTCGGAGATGTAGATCTATCCGCGTCATGAACTGAAATCATCAATCCTTACGGCACCGCTGCATCACATGATTCCAAAAAGTCGATGAAAGGAGACCAACTCTTTAAGAATTGGTCATATTTATCTATTAGTCGGAGTCTCATTTCTTCAAGGCGTGCTATGTCCATCATATTCCTAATCCACATTTTAACAGTTGGTGTGGTTGTATTTTTCCAAAATTTAAGTATCAATTTCTTAACGAAACACTTTCCATCGACATATCTACTTCCCATCAGTGCGTCAACTTCCTTCGAAGATTGAGGAGGTTCAGCATGTCGGTGAATCTCCGGAACTTCTGCCGGTAGAGAGCATATTGGCTGGTCGCACCGTGGCCTGGGTTTGGCAACTCGAACACCCAAGGACGAAGGAGATCGTACAAAATGGTGAACACTGCCTGGTCCATCACGTGCATTGACCTCCCCACAATTGCTGGGATTTAAAGAGAAGAGCTGTCTCAAAAGAACATCCAGCATCATCAGAGACCCACACCACACCCTGGCCACACTCTCATTTCACTCCTGCCACCGGGAAGAAGGTATAACTGTTTAAAAACGTTAACAGTGCGATAAGGAGCAGCTTCTTCCCAACAATTGTCGAGCTATTGAACACTGAATTCCAACTAAACTACAAACT
This sequence comes from Leucoraja erinaceus, assembly GCF_028641065.1. Lineage (NCBI taxonomy): Eukaryota > Metazoa > Chordata > Chondrichthyes > Rajiformes > Rajidae > Leucoraja > Leucoraja erinaceus. Next base: position 5,068,697 of record NC_073412.1, on the reverse strand, counting down.
ACTGGAAACATATAAACATAGAAAATAGGTGCAGGAGTAGGCCATTCGGCCCTTCGAGCCTGCACCGCCATTCAATATGATCATGGCTGATCATCCAACTCAGTATCCTGTACCCGCCTTCTCTCCATACCCCCTGATCCCTTTAGCCACAAGGGCCACATCTAACTCCCTCTTAAATATAGCCAATGAACTGTGGCCTCAACTACCTTCTGTGGCAGAGAATTCCAGAGATTTACTACTCTCTGTGTGAAAAATGTTTTTCCCATCTCGGTCCTAAAAGATTTCCCCTTTATCCTTAAACTGTGACCCCTTGTCCTGGACTTCCCCAACATCGGGAACATGTCGCTCTTCCAGGGGGATGCTAACTGCATTTCCTCGTCTCTGTACTGTACACTGACAATGACAATTAAAGTTGAATCTGAATCTGAACAATCTTCCGCAATCTAGCCTGTTCAACCCCTTAAGGGTCTCGACCCTTTGGAAGAAGGGTCTCGACCCGAAACATCACCCATTCCTTCTCTCCAAAGATGCCGCCCGTCCCGCTGAGCCACTCCACCATTTTGTGTCTGTCTTCAGTGTAAACCAGCATCTGCAGTTCCTTCCTACTCATTACCTGGGACCCACTAGGCATTGGACACTACAGTACATTGTGTGTTTTTTTTTAAATATACTGAACTTTTTTTTGTTTGCTTATTATATGATCTATTAAGTGTTGTGTTTATAAACCCGTTTTGCTTCTGCCACGAGTAAGAATTTCATTGTTCTGTTTCGGGACATAAAACACTCGACTCAGTTTGAGGTAGACCAAAATGCTGGAGAAACTCAGCGGGTGCAGCAGCATCTATGGAGCGAAGGAAAAAGGCAATGTTTCGGGCCAAAACCCTTCTTCAGACTCCAGCGTTTTTGTGTACGAAACAGGACGAAACGTTGCCTATAAGCTCTTTGGTCTTAATACGCGCTGGTACCTAAAGTCAAGTCAAGTCAAGTCAAGTTTATTTGTCACATACACATATGAGATGTGCAGTGAAATGAAAGTGGCAATGATCGCGGACTTTTGTGCAAAAGACAAACAACAAAACAACCAAACAAATTATAAACACAATCATAACACACATATTCTTTTACATAATAAATAATGGAAGGAAAAACGTTCAGTAGAGTTCATGAACACACCTAGGTCACACAAAAATGGATAATCAGTTTGCTTGAGTCCTAGTGTTTAAGAAGGAACTGCAGATGCTGGATAATCGAAGGGAGACAAAAAATGCTGGAGAAACTCAGCGGGTGCAGCAGCATCTATGAAGCGAAGGAAATAGGCAACGTTTCAGGGCCAAAACCCAAAGGAAATAGGTAACGTTTCGGGTCGAAACCCAAAGGGTTTCGGGACGAAACGTTGCCTATTTCCTTCGCTCCATAGATGCTGCTGCACCCGCTGAGTTTCTCCAGCACTTTTGTCTACCTTCGATTTTTCAGCATCTGCAGTTCCTTCTTAAACAAATTACTTATTGTATTTTGAAGAAGGGTTTCGGCCCGAAACGTTGCCTATTCCTTTGCTCCTTAGATGCTGCTGCACCCGCTGAGATTCTCCAGCACTTTTGTCTACCTTCGATTTTCCAGCATCTGCAGTTCCTTCTTAAACAAATGACTCAGTTTGAGAATGACTGGACTCTTAACTACATTTGAGCGGCCAGCCACCAGATGGTGCCAAATCATAGGAAATTGAACACAGTAGAATGACATAGGATTTCTTCAATCAGTGGTTAAGAATGGCTTATTCCAGCTATAATTGTTCACATGTGCAGGCACCAGCTGTTACTGATGTGCGTTTGTTATATATTAGATGGCTATATTTAAGAGGGAGTTAGATGTGGCCCTTGTGGCTAAAGGGATCAGAGGGTATGGAGAGAAGGCAGGAACGGGATACTGAGTTGGATGATCAGCCATGATCATATTGAATGGCGGTGCAGGCTCGAAGGGCCGCATGGAAGCTCGAAGGGCCTGCACCTATTTTCTATGTTTCTATGTTTCTACGGAAAGAAACTGAGGATCGATATTTTACGTTGGAATTTGGAATAATCTTTCATTAGGGAATTCTAATTATCTGAATAGGTCTTAAATCAATATTAACAAGGTCCAACATAGTTGTACATAAAAGGTATTATGAAAATATATATTAGGCACTTTGGTGCCATATGACTGTACTTACTTCTAAAAAAATAAAATATTAAAAAAAAAAAAAAAAACCCCCAAAAAAACAAGGTCCAACAATTTAGAACGTACTTCAATTAGAAATCTTAGTTGCAAACATGCCTGAAATTCTCCACACTCTTTGGAGACTCGGGTTGGCATAAAGCTGAGGCTTTATAAGGCACTGGGTCTGAACACACTCTGAGTATTGTGAGCAGTTTTGGGTCCCATATCTGAAGAAGGAGAGACACTAATAGACTACTCCGCTCGGTCCGCAATAACCAACCTGACCTCCCGGTGGCTCAGCACTTCAACTCCCCCTCCCATTCCCCATTCGACCTCTCTGTCCTGGGTCTCCTCCATGGCCAGAGCGAGCAACACCGGAAACTGGAGGACCAGCACCTCATATTCCGCTTGGGGAGTCTGCATCCTGTGGGCATGAACATTGAATTCTCCCAATTTTGTTAGCCCTTGCTGTCTCCTCCCACCCCTCAGCCCTCGGGTTCCTCCTCCTCCTTTTTTCTTTCTTCTCCCCCCCCCCCCCCCCCCCCAACGTTTCGGGACAAAACCCAAAGGAAATAGGCAACGTTTCAGGTCGAAACCCGCAAGGGTTTCGGCCCGAAACGTTGCCTATTTCCTTCGCTCCATAGATGCTGCTGCACCCGCTGAGTTTCTCCAGCATTTTTGTGTACCTTAGACAATAATAGACAATGGGTGCAGGAGGAGGCCATTCGGCCCTTCGAGCCAGCACCGCCATTCAATGCAAACATGCCTGACATTGGAGAGGATCCAGAGGAGGTTTATGAGAATGATCCCAGCAATGATTGGGTTAACATATGATGCATTTGAAGGCACTGGCCTGGAGTTTAGAAGGATGAGGGCCCCCCTCATTGAAACATAGTGAAAGGCCTGGATAGAGTGGATGTGGAGAGGATGTTTCCACTAGTGGGAGAGTCTATGACCAGAGGCCACAGACTCAGAATAAAAGGACGTTTCTTTAGGAAGGAGATGAGGAGGACTTTCTTTAGTCAGAGGGTGGTGAATCTGTGGAATTCATTGCCACAGACAGCTGTGAAAAAAAAAATGCCATTCAGGTCCCCTTTAAATCTTAGGGAAACAAGGAACTGCAGATGCTAGTGTACAGAAAACAATACAAAGTGCTGGAGTAACTCAGTCGGTTCGCCGAATTTTGTGCCCCCTTTATATCTCTCCCCTCTCACCTGAAACCTGTGCTCTCTAGTTTTAGACTCCACTACCCTGGGATTAAAAAAAGTGTCCATCCACTTTATACACGGTCCTCATTTTTTATAAACCTTGATAAGGCAATCTCTTTATTTCCAGGGAATACAGTACCAGCCTGTAGCACGCACCAACAGCAAAGCTTTTCCCTGTACCTCGGTACACAGAATCATACAGTGTGGAAACAGGCCCTTCTGCCCAACTTGCCCACGCCAACCAACACACCCCATCTACACCAGTCCCACCTGCCTGCTTTTGGCCCATCTCTCTCTAAACCTGTCAATAGGCAATAGACCATGCATAGACGGTAGACAAAAGTGCTGGAGAAACTCAGCGGGTGCAGCAGCATCTATGGAGTGAAGGAAATAGGCAACGTTTCGGGCCGAAACCCTTCTTCAGACTGATGGGGGGGGGGGGGGGGGGGGGGGGGAAAGGAAAAATGAGGAGGAGGAGCCCAAGGGCGGAGGGAGAGATAGGAAGGGGAGGAGACAGCGAGGGCTAACAAAGACCATGCATAGACAATAGGTGCAGGAGGAGGCTATTTGGCCCTTCGAGCCATTCAATGTGATTATGGCTGATCATCCAAAATCAGTACCCCGTTCCTGCCATCTCCCCATATCCCCTGATCCCCTGTCCTATCCATGTTTCTGTCTAAATGTTTCTTAAACGTCGCAATAAGGTTCTGCCACGCCATGATAAACTGAACTAAACTACTACTCACCTTTACAGGTAACCAAACAACTCGCAGTTTTTTCCAGAACTGTTGCTGACAGTAAGTTGTAAGTGAAAACTCGGACAGCTGTTTGTCAGAGTGCACCTGCATCAAAACAACAGGTTTATGACTGTAACATACAGGTGTGTTCATAATTCTGGCATTTGAAGACCAGCGATGGCCTCTAACTCATTTCCTGAGTTTATTTCACATTTCCAGCATCTGCCAGTTTTTGCTTTCATCAGAGAGAATGGAGCAGCTGGGCTTGTACACGCTGGAGTTTAGAAGGATGAGAGGGCATCTCATTGAAACATATAAGATTGTCAAAGGGTTTGGATACGCTAGAGGCAGGAAACATGTCCCCGATGTTGGGGGAGTCCAGAACCAGGGGCAACACACAGTTTAAGAATAAGGGGTAAGCCATTTAGAACGGAGACGAGGAAACACTTTTTCCTTCAGAGAGTGGTGAGTTTGTGGAATTCTCTGCCTCAGAGGGCGGTGGAGGCAGGTTCTCTGGATGCTTGCAAGAGAGAGTTAGATAGGGCTCTTAAAAATAGCAGAGTCAGGGGATATGGGGAGAAGGCAGGAACGGGGTACTGATTGGGGATGATCAGCCATGATCACATTGAATGGCGGTGCTGGCCCGAAGGGCCGAATGGCCTACTCCTGCACCTATTGTCTAGTGTCTATTATCTCCAGATTGTGGGAGGATTCAACTCTTTGACACGGAATGCATTAAACGATGCTTTTTCCCCCCGCAGAAGCTGACGTCCTTCAGTGATATATCGTATCAGTGGCAATGGGATTGTGTGGACAGGACGAGACCAGCAGAGAAACCTTAGGCACACTCTCTGCCAAGCGAACGTGTGTTTGGGAGTCTTTGGACTCGTTCTCAGAGTTAAGGGGCTGATTGGCATTGACATTATCACGGAAGGAGCTGCAGGAGATGGGGGGGGGGAGCGTGTTTCTCCTTTTGCCGGAGACGGCTGTGTTTGTACACAATTTAATCAATCTTCATTTTCACTTTTAATCTGTCATAACATCTTTTACCTTGTCACTCCATGTTACTGGCCTCGTTAATGATGGCACCGGGGCCAAAGTCATCGGCAGCAGCTCGGTCAATGTTGGTTGCCTCTGTGCTCTGAGCGTTTCCGAACAGCAGTGCTGTGAAGTTTGTCCCAGCACGCAGCCACAAGCAACCTAAACCGCATCTTGTCAAAGAATCATACAGCAAGGACACGGGCCCTTCAGCACAGAGTCTCTTGCCCAGAGTAGGTGAATCAAGGGCCAGAGGACGCAGGTTTTTTGTATTGTATTGTATTGTATTCAAATGTATTGTCATTGTCTCAATTTGAGACAACGAAATGAATTTCCCTTACAGGCAGTATCATTAAAAAAAAAAATCACCAATAAATAAATAAATAATAAATAAATAATAAAACATATTAAAAATAAAATTGAAATTGAATTAAAAAAAAATTTAAAAAAATTAAAAAGGTTTAATGTGAAGGGGAAAAGATTTAATAGGAATCTGAGGGGTAACTTTTTCACACAAAGGGTGGTGGGTGTATGGAACGAGCTGCCAGAGGAGGTAGTTGAGGCTGGGACTATCCCAACATTTAAGATGAGTCTGAAGAAGGGTTTCGGTCTAAAGCGTTGCCTATTTCCTTCGCTCCATAGACGCTGCCGCTCCCGCTGAGTTTCTCCAGCAGATTTGTCTACCAACATTTAAGAAGCAGTTAGACAGGTACATGGATAGGACAGGTTTGGAGGGATATGGACCAAATGCTGGCAGGTGGGACTAATGTAGCTGGGGGGACATGTTGGTCGGTGTGGGCAAGTTCGGCTGAAGGGC